>NC_060182.1:3638205-3688205 GCF_021184085.1 Oncorhynchus gorbuscha | reverse complement strand
ACCTGACCACTGTGACTGACCCTAAACAGAGAGTGGCAGAATACCTGACCACTGTGACTGACCCTAAACAGAGACAGGCAGACCACCTGACCACTGTGACTGACTCTAAACAGAGAGAACACAGTGGTAGAATACCTGACCACTGTGACTGACCCTAAACAGAGAGTACACAGTGGCAGAATACCTGACCACTGTGACTGACCCTAAACAGAGAGTACACAGTGGCAGAATACCTGACCACTGTGACTGTCCCTAAACAGAGAGTACACAGTAGCAGAATACCTGACCACTGTGACTGACCCTAAACAGAGAGTACACAGTGGCAGAATACCTGACCACTGTGACTGACCCTAAACAGAGAGTGGCAGACCACCTGACCACTGTGACTGACTCTAAACAGAGAGTACACAGTAGCAGAATACCTGACCACTGTGACTGTCCCTAAACAGAGAGTACACAGTAGCAGAATACCTGACCACTGTGACTGACCCTAAACAGAGAGTACATAGTGGCAGAATACCTGACCACTGTGACTGACTCTAAACAGAGAGTACACAGTGGCAGAATACCTGACCACTGTGACTGACCCTAAACAGAGAGTACATAGTGGCAGAATACCTGACCACTGTGACTGACCCTAAACAGAGAGTGGCAGAATACCTGACCACTGTGACTGACCCTAAACAGAGAGTACATAGTGGCAGAATACCTGACCACTGTGACTGGCCCTAAACAGAGAGTGGCAGAATACCTGACCACTGTGACTGACCCTAAACAGAGAGTGGCAGAATACCTGACCACTGTGACTGACCCTAAACAGAGAGAACACAGTGGCAGAATACCTGACCACTGTGACTGACTCTAAACAGAGAGTACATAGTGGCAGAATACCTGACCACTGTGACTGACCCTAAACAGAGAGAACACAGTGGCAGAATACCTGACCACTGTGACTGACTCTAAACAGAGAGTGGCAGAATACCTGACCACTGTGACTGACCCTAAACAGAGAGAACACAGTGGCAGAATACCTGACCACTGTGACTGACCCTAAACAGAGAGTACATAGTGGCAGAATACCTGACCACTGTGACTGACCCTAAACAGAGAGTGGCAGAATACCTGACCACTGTGACTGACTCTAAACAGAGAGTGGCAGAATACCTGACCACTGTGACTGACCCTAAACAGAGAGGACACAGTGGCAGAATACCTGACCACTGTGACTGACCCTAAACAGAGAGGACACAGTGGCAGAATACCTGACCACTGTGACTGTCCCTAAACAGAGAGTACACAGTGGCAGAATACCTGACCACTGTGACTGACCCTAAACAGAGAGTACATAGTGGCAGAATACCTGACCACTGTGACTGACCCTAAACAGAGAGTGGCAGAATACCTGACCACTGTGACTGACCCTAAACAGAGAGTACACAGTGGCAGAATACCTGCCCACTGTGACTGACCCTAAACAGAGAGTGGCAGAATACCTGACCACTGTGACTGACTCTAAACAGAGAGTGGCAGAATACCTGCCCACTGTGACTGACCCTAAACAGAGAGTACACAGTGGCAGAATACCTGACCACTGTGACTGACCCTAAACAGAGAGTACACAGTGGCAGAATACCTGACCACTGTGACTGACCCAAACTTAAGGAAAGCTTTGACTATGTACAGACTCAGTGAGCATAGCATAGCCTTGCCGTAGGCAGACCTGGCTCTCAAGAGAAGACAGGCTATGTGCAACACTGCTCACATTATGAGGTAGAAACTGAGCTGCACTTCCTAACCGCCTGCCCAAATATATGACCATATTAGAGGCACATATTTCCCTCAGATCGCACAGACCCACAAAGAACTAGAAAACAAATCAAGCACTTGATAAACTCCCATATCCGTTAGGTGAAATACTGCTGTGCAAAGTCACATCTGAAAGATGTGTGACCCGTTGCCATGAGAACAGGGCAACCAATAGTATTCATCTGTTAATGTATCTTCCCCTAACAGTCGTTCTACTACTATTTATTATATATATATATTATTATATATATTATTATTATATATATTATTATTATATATATATATTTGCACATTGGTAAAACCATGCTAATATAACACTTGAAATGTCTTTATCTTTGTGACATTTACTGTTAAAATCCAATCTTTTTGGGGGGGGGGTTATGTTGTTGTTGTTGTTGTTGTTGTTGTTGTTGTCTTCTCACTTTTTGTTTTTTGTTTATTTAACTTACTTTGTAAACATTTTTCCCAATAAAGCCTCGTTGAATTGGCTTGATAGAGAGAGATGGAGAGACACACCCACACACACAAACACACACACACACAAACACACAAACTCACACACACAAACACACACACACACAAACACACACATTCATGTTTTAAAAACCAGTCAGGCCCACCTCTGTAGAGTCCTGTCTGTCTGTTTTAGGCAGGGCCAGTGCCAGAGGTTGGAGATCCATCATGGGGTTGATGAGCTCAATGGTCTCATCCCCGCTTCCCTCCTCCAAGTCACTGTCCCCCTCCGAATCCCCCCCACCCTCAGCCGACGCCCCCTCTCCCCCCGGGCCCTCCGCATAGCTGCAGGAGGAGGAGCTAGAGAGGCGTGGCAGCGTGAGGGCGGGACTACATGGGTAGATGACCCGGTCCTCGTCGCCGGCGAAACACAGCTCCTCGCTGTGGGACGGAGAGCTGATGCTGTCAATGCCAGAGTCCCGATTGGCCAGTTTGCCGTCCGTCTGCGGCTGGAGGAGGGACAAGTTGTCAGAGGGGATCCCTGATTGGCTTTCTGGCTCCGCCTGCCCCCTTATCTCCACGGCATCTGTGAGTTTCTCTGAGGCGCTATAACCGGACTCCATGGACAGGCGCTTGTCAGAGGCAGAGCACAACGCTCCTAGTTCTTTATCATTATCCTCCTCCGTGTTGTCTGTCTCTGCTGCTTTCTCTCCCAGCACCACGCCAGACAACACAGCCAGCCCCTGAGGTAGGTCATCCAGCTCTCGAGAGGAACCAGGAGGGCAGGCCACGTGGAGACAGCCGAGAGTGAGCTCTGAGACAGGCGGGGGAGAGAAGGGGCCCCCACCTGGTCCTGTCTCAGGGACCCTGGGGTTGCAGAGGCCCCCTCCCATGATATCAGGCACCACAATGATCTGCTCCCTGTAGAGTGAACACAGATAAGACAGTAGAATGTTACATCGTTCTATCTATCATATATCTATCTATCTATCTATCTATCTATCTATCTATCAATCAATCAATCAATCAGTCAGTCTGTCTGTCTGTCTGTCTGTCTGTCTGTCTGTCTGTCTGTCTGTCTGTCTGTCTGTCTGTCTGTCTGTCTGTCTGTCTGTCTGTCTGTCTGTCTGTCTGTCTCTGTCTGTCTGTCTGTCTGTCTGTCTGTCTGTCTGTCTGTCTGTCTGTCTGTCTGTCTGTCTGTCTGTCTGTCTGTCTGTCTGTCTGTCTGTCTGTCTGTCGATCTATTTTACCTCTCAAACTTCTCAATGAGGGAGAGCACACAGGCGGTGGGGGAGGAGCGTCCCTCGGCGCGGGGGAGTGTCGGCGGCCGGCAGGGTCCTCCCCCTCTGGGGTCTGCAGGCAGAGGTCTGCAGGGTGGGGGAGGTGGGAGGGGCTTGTCTGGGACGCGGGGGCAGGGCCTAGGAGCACCAGCACTCTGCTGCAGGTGAGGAGGCTTTGGGGGCACTGAGGAGAAATAACATGTTACTGACTGAGGAGAAATAACATGTTACTGACTGAGGAGAAATAACATGTTACTGACTGAGGAGAAATAACATGTTACTGACTGAGGAGAAATAACATGTTACTGACTGAGGAGAAATAACATGTTACTGACTGAGGAGAAATAACATGTTACTGACTGAGGAGAAATAACATGTTACTGACTGAGGAGAAATAACATGTTACTGACTGAGGAGAAATAACATGTTACTGACTGAGGAGAAATAACATGTTACTGACTGAGGAGAAATAACATGTTACTGACTGAGGAGAAATAACATGTTACTGACTGAGGAGAAATAACATGTTACTGACTGAGGAGAAATAACATGTTACTGACTGAGGAGAAACTGAGGAGCAACGTACTGTCTATTTATCATCCTACTTTGGAAGATTTTATAGTTGATACAGTAAGACTGATATGTTACCTTGTGGTTTAGGCCCAGGTAGAGGAGGGCGTCTCTTGAGGGCGGTGGAGGGCACTTCCTGAGGAGTACCACCGTCGTCTCCTCCGTTACAGCCGTGTCCAGCTGGGTACAGCAGGGGCATGGATGGGTGCAGACCAAGGGACCCGGAGGTTAGGGATCCGGGGTCTGAGCTGAGGCGAGGGGTCTGGGTGTCTGAGTCATCGGCATGGGCCCCGAGGCAGGCACCGTGAGCACCAGGATCCAGAGACAGGCTCTTAGTCATCAGCCGAGGACTGGAAGAGGACGGGCCTGGGGAAGAAACAAAGATTGGACATCAATTATACATAAATATATACATACATATACAATATAGATTATACCTGGGATTGGAGGTGGAGTGGCCTGGGGGGGAGGGACAGACAGACAGGCCAGTCGAGGCTTTCCTACCGTGGATGTACAATACTTCAATACAACTGCTTGTCTGTGTCAAACTTCCTCTGTTTGCTTTTCAAGGAGCATTCAAGTAGCATCCAAGTAGATTTCGAGTAGAATTCAAGTAGGTTTCAAGTAGAACTCAATTAGAATTCAAGTAGAATTTCAAGTAGGATTCAAGCAGCATTCAGGTAGGATTCAAGCAGCATTCAGGTAGGATTCAAGTAGCATTCAAGTAGATTTTCAAGTAGCATCAAAGTAGAATTTCAAGTAACATTCAAGTATGATTTCAAGTAGATTTCAAGTAGCATTCAAGTAGAGTTCAAGTATATTTCAAGTATCATTCACGTAGAATTCAAGTAGGATTCAAGTAGTTTCAAGTAGATTCAAGTAGCATTCGGTAAGAATTAAACACAGGAAGTGTAAGGAACAGTGGTAGAGAGAGAGTGTGTGTTTTATCACTGGGATTAATGACTGCTTTTCTTATTTATATATATTTTTTCATTCCACAGTCAATGTTCAAAGCCAAAGGCGTCCAGAGACCAGAGACAATAAAATAGACTGGCTCGGCTAATGAGGAAACGATGATGTCACAGGCAGATAGATGCAATCTGTTTCAGTTCGCTGGACACTAATCTTTAATTGGTCAATGTTAATGCTTATGTAACACCGCCAAGGTCACCAGTTCTATTTCCGCAGGGATCGTATAAGATCTCACCGCACTGTAAGTCTGTTTGGCTAACAGTGTCTTCCTGGTGCCCTATATTAATGGAGATAACAGTGTCTTCCTGGTGCCCTATATTAATGGAGATAACAGTGTCTTCCTGGTGCCCTATATTAATGGAGATAACAGTGTCTTCCTGGTGCCCTATATTAATGGAGATAACAGTGTCTTCCTGGTGCCCTATATTAATGGAGATAACAGTGTCTTCCTGGTGCCCTATATTAATGGAGATAACAGTGTCTTCCTGGTGCCCTATATTAATGGAGATAACAGTGTCTTCCTGGTGCCCTATATTAATGGAGATAACAGTGTCTGCCTGGTGCCCTATATTAATGGAGATAACAGTGTCTGCCTGGTGCCCTATATTAATGGAGATAACAGTGTCTGCCTGGTGCCCTATATTAATGGAGATAACAGTGTCTTCCTGGTGCCCTATATTAATGGAGATAACAGTGTCTGCCTGGTGCCCTATATTAATGGAGATAACAATGTCTGTGTGTATATATTAATGGAGATAACAGTGTCTGTGTGTATATATTAATGGAGATAACAGTGTCTTCCTGGTGCCCTATATTAATGGAGATAACAGTGTCTGCCTGGTGCCCTATATTAATGGAGATAACAATGTCTGTGTGTATATATTAATGGAGATAACAGTGTCTGTGTGTATATATTAATGGAGATAACAGTGTCTGTGTGTATATATTAATGGAGATAACAGTGTCTTCCTGGTGCCCTATATTAATGGAGATAACAGTGTCTGCCTGGTGCCCTATATTAATGGAGATAACAGTGTCTGTGTGTATATATTAATGGAGATAACAGTGTCTGCCTGGTGCCCTATATTGATGGAGATAACAGTGTCTGTGTGTATATATTAATGGAGATAACAGTGTCTTCCTGGTGCCCTATATTAATGGAGATAACAGTGTCTGCCTGGTGCCCTATATTAATGGAGATAACAGTGTCTGTGTGTATATATTAATGGAGATAACAGTGTCTGTGTGTATATATTAATGGAGATAACAGTGTCTTCCTGGTGCCCTATATTAATGGAGATAACAGTGTCTGCCTGGTGCCCTATATTAATGGAGATAACAGTGTCTGTGTGTATATATTAATGGAGATAACAGTGTCAGCCTGGTGCCCTATATTAATGGAGATAACAGTGTCTGCCTGGTGCCCTATATTAATGGAGATAACAGTGTCTGCCTTGTGCCCTATATTAATGGAGATAACAGTGTCTGCCTGGTGCCCTATATTGATGGAGATAACAGTGTCTGTGTGTATATATTAATGGAGATAACAGTGTCTGCCTGGTGCCCTATATTAATGGAGATAACAGTGTCTGCCTGGTGCCCTATATTAATGGAGATAACAGTGTCTGCCTGGTGCCCTATATTAATGGAGATAACAGTGTCTGCCTGGTGCCCTATATTAATGGAGATAACAGTGTCTGCCTGGTGCCCTATATTAATGGAGATAACAGTGTCTGTGTGTATATATTAATGGAGATAACAGTGTCTGCCTGGTGCCCTATATTAATGGAGATAACAGTGTCTGCCTGGTGCCCTATATTAATGGAGATAACAGTGTCTGCCTGGTGCCCTATATTAATGGAGATAACAGTGTCTGCCTGGTGCCCTATATTAATGGAGATAACAGTGTCTGCCTGGTGCCCTATATTAATGGAGATAACAGTGTCTGCCTGGTGCCCTATATTAATGGAGATAACAGTGTCTGTGTGTATATATTAATGGAGATAACAGTGTCTGCCTGGTGCCCTATATTAATGGAGATAAGTGTCTGCCTGGTGCCCTATATTAATGGAGATAACAGTGTCTGCCTGGTGCCCTATATTAATGGAGATAACAGTGTCTGCCTGGTGCCCTATATTAATGGAGATAACAGTGTCTGCTTGGTGCCCTATACAGTACAGGACCGATAGTCTGGGCAGATTGGAATTCTGTCGTTGTTGTTGTTGTTGTTGATGTCTGAAAACCAAGAAGCCTCCCCGCTTTGTACGATGACGTCATATTGCTGACTGTGCCTTTAAAAGCCTGTCTCAGAGTGTGTGTGTGTGTGTGTGTGTGTGTGTGTGTGTGTGTGTGTGTGTGTGTGTGTGTGTGTGTGTGTGTGTGTGTGTGTGTGTGTGTGTGTGTGTGTGTGTGTGTGTGTGTGTGTGTGTGTGTGTGTGTGTGTGTGTGTGTGTGTGTGTGTGTGTGTGTTAGTTAGTGGGTGTGTTTGGGTATGACTCTATCTGCCTCTAAAATGGCACCCTATTCCCTACATAGTGCACTACTTTAGACCAGAACCCTATGGCACCCTATTCCCTACATAGTGCACTACTTTAGACCAGAGCCCTATGGCACCCTATTCCCTACATAGTGCACTACTTTAGACCAGAGCCCTATGGCACACTATTCCCTACATAGTGCACTAGTTTTGACCAGAGTCCTATGGGGAACTACATAAGTAGTGCACTACATAGGGAATGTTCCATTCCAGATGCACTCAAACTCTGTGTTTACTAGTGTTTTATAGACAGAGCTACAGACCGTCAAACCCTCAGTCCTTCAGGGTGTGTGTGTGTGTGTGTGTGTGTGTGTGTGTGTGTGTGTGTGTGTGTGTGTGTGTGTGTGTGTGTGTGTGTGTGTGTGTGTGTGTGTGTGTGTGTGTGTGTGTGTGTGTGTGTGTGTGTGTGTGTGTGTGTGTGTGTGTGTGTGCGTTTGAGTGACCTGCCATGCAAAATGCAAGCCGTTCGCAGACAGACTGCTGACGAGACATGGCGATGGTTTTCTACGCCTCTGGGGAACAGAGCAGTAAGAGGATAACAAATGATTTTATGGAGAGAAAAGACTAAATGCTTTAACTTTGACAGACACATGAGAGAACAATAGTATGTTTACTGAAGAAGACATAAAGATAGACTGAAAGAATGGATGTCTTATTGGCTCAAACTGTCAACAGCCAAACCTTACCACCTAAATGACAAAGTAAGGTGATCCCAGCTAACCTTACCACCTAAATGACAAAGTAAGGTGATCCCAGCTAACCTTACCACCTAAATGACAAAGTAAGGTGATCCCAGCTAACCTTACCACCTAAATGACAAAGTAAGGTGATCCCAGCTAACCTTACCACCTAAATGACAATGTAAGGGATCCCAGCTAACCTTACCACCTAAATGACAATGTAAGGGATCCCAGCTAACCTTACCACCTAAATGACAAAGTAAGGGATCCCAGCTAACCTTACCACCTAAATGACAAAGTAAGGGATCCCAGCTAACCTTACCACCTAAATGACAACGTAAGGGATCCCAGCTAACCTTACCACCTAAATGACAAAGTAAGGGATCCCAGCTAACCTTACCACCTAAATGACAAAGTAAGGGATCCCAGCTAACCTTACCACCTAAATGACAACGTAAGGGATCCCAGCTAACCTTACCACCTAAATGACAAAGTAAGGGATCCCAGCTAACCTTACCACCTAAATGACAACGTAAGGGATCCCAGCTAACCTTACCACCTAAATGACAAAGTAAGGGATCCCAGCTAACCTTACCACCTAAATGACAACGTAAGGGATCCCAGCTAACCTTACCACCTAAATGACAAAGTAAGGGATCCCAGCTAACCTTACCACCTAAATGACAAAGTAAGGGATCCCAGCTAACACATAGCGTTCTGAGAACCAGATGTTTCTTAGAGTTTGGTGAGAGAATGGTTGTCCTGTGGTTAATTTGTGAACAAACCTTCGCACGACGTTCTGGGAACGGTGCAGGATAGTTGCTTGGCTTTGAAACATTCTCAGCACTTGACAACCAAAAAAATACATTTTCGTGGTTTTTCATTACGTTAACAGAACGTTCCCTAAAAGTTAGAACATGGTTACATTTCATTTCTATTTTGGTAATGTTCTAGGAACGTTCTTGAAACTGGTTTGACGTTGAGGAATGTTCTCAAATAGTTCAGAGAACGTTAACAAGCAAAGTTCTTCTGGGGGAGTTCTTCAGCATAAACGTTTCCTACTGGTTTCATCACGTGACAAATGTTATTTAGGATCTGAGGACCCATGCCGAAACCTTTTCCGTCTCCTTGATGGTGAATAGTCCCGCCTTCTTCATGACTGTCTTGCTGTATGTTAGTTTGTTGGTGATGTGAACACCAAGGAACTTGAAGCTCTCAACCTGCTCCACTACAGCCCCGTCGATGAGAATGGGTGATGGGCTTGGTCCTCCTTTTCCTGTTTTCATGAGTCATGTTCTCAAAATGTTCTGAGAACGTGAAGAAAGCGTCCATTTAAAAACTTCAGTAACGTTCAGAGAACGTTCTAAAGAATGTTATTTAAAAACATATACATTCCGTGCTCAGCATCAACAAAACTCTGTCCATCCTCTATCCCCAAAATTGACTCTGTACCGGTACCACCTGTATAGAGCCTCGCTACTGTTATTTTTACTGTCATTTTACTTTTTTTATTTTTTTAACTTATCTATTGTTTACTTAATACCTAGTTTTTACTTTAAAATTGCACTGTTGGTTAGGGCTTGTAAGTTAGCATGTCACTGTAAGGTCTATTGAATTAGTCGACGTGACAAATAAACTTTGATTTGTGTTGGTTCATGCCCACTGATTGGCCACACCTGATCTTAATGACACTGATTGGCCACACCTGATCTTAATGACACTGATTGGCCACACCTGATCTTAATGACACTGATTGGCCACACCTGATCTTAATGACACTGATTGGCCACACCTGATCTTAATGACACTGATTGGCCACACCTGATCTTAACGACACTGATTGGCCACACCTGATCTTAATGACACTGATTGGCCACACCTGATCTTAATGACACTGATTGGCCACACCTGATCTTAATGACACTGATTGGCCACACCTGATCTTAATGACACTGATTGGCCACACCTGATCTTAATGAGTGCTTGTTTCTTTTGAGATGAGGTTTGTTTGAATAGACGAAAATGATCAGCTTTGTATGCATACAAAAAAACAACATGCCATGTGAGCTCCATCCTGGTGGTGCAGTGAACTAATTCCATGGATAAACAACAGAAGATTACAGGTTTGAATCTCACTAATGCCATGTCACAATAAAACAAATGTGTTTGCATGATTGATGCGTATAGAAATGAATGTACATGTGTTCTATTTGTGCTTGGAGAAGCTAAAAGTGTTATTACAAGTATTGAAACATTCAGTGAACGTTTTAAATAATTTTCTTTTTTTTACTCCAAATAAAATATAATTTCCGTTCTCAGAGCGCTAATAAAACCTCCCAGGAAAATGTTCAAGGAACCGGAGTTCCCAGAGTTCCCAGAGTTCCCGGAGATCCCGGAGTTCCCAGAGTTCCCAGAGTTCTCCTCTGTTCTAAGAATGTTAGGGTTGGGTGGCATCTATATTTTCATATCATCATACCAGCCTTCTCTCATGTCAGGATTTACCACTATACCAGCTTAGTACACAATGGAGGACTAAAAATGAAGGAAAAACAGACCATTGGGCGTCCATTACCAGAATGCTAACAAAATCAACACAAGTCATATTGAATTTACATAGAGGCTGCTTGCTAAATATGTTAACGAGCGCAAACAAAAATACACCAATACGGCCAATCCAGCTCATAAAGGTATTTGTATATTGGGTCGGAGCTACCGAATGTCCTTTTTGATTCGTTTGGACATTTACAAGCGAAAGGGAACGTTTTACAGGTCAGGAAATGTATGGCTTCATTCCCAGAACTTCCAAATAACTAAATGTGCAAGCTGGGAAGAGGCTGGGAAAATGTGACCACTGTCAAACTCGAGACAGAGCAATATGGAATGAGGCTTTCTAGAGAGGGAGGTTGGAGGGAGAGAGAGAGAGAGAGAGCAATATGGAATGAGGCTTTCTAGAGAGGGAGGTTGGAGGGAGAGAGAGAGAGAGCAATATGGAATGAGGCTTTCTAGAGAGGGAGGTTGGAGGGAGAGAGAGAGAGAGAGAGCAATATGGAATGAGGCTTTCTAGAGAGGGAGGTTGGAGGGAGGGAGAGAGAGAGAGCAATATGGAATGAGGCTTTCTAGAGAGGGAGGTTGGAGGGAGAGAGAGAGACCAATATGGAATGAGGCTTTCTAGAGAGGGAGGTTGGAGGGAGAGAGAGACAGAGAGCAATATGGAATGAGGCTTTCTAGAGAGGGAGGTTGGAGGGAGAGAGAGAGAGCAATATGGAATGAGGCTTTCTAGAGAGGGAGGTTGGAGGGAGAGAGAGAGAGAGAGCAATATGGAATGAGGCTTTCTAGAGAGGGAGGTTGGAGGGAGAGAGTGAGAGCAATATGGAATGAGGCTTTCTAGAGAGGGAGGTTGGAGGGGGAGAGAGAGAGCAATATGGAATGAGGCTTTCTAGAGAGGGAGGTTGGAGGGAGAGAGGGAGAGCAATATGGAATGAGGCTTTCTAGAGAGGGAGGTTGGAGGGAGAGAGAGAGCATCTCCTCTTGCTCTTGGGTGAAGTTGCTGCCCTGATAAAACAGTATTGCTGTCCTCTCCTCTAACTGGGGCTAATAGGTTCCATATGATAATGCTGAGGCTCCTGTGTAGGCTAGCCTACCAACTACAGGCTGGCTGGGGGCTAATGACTTCCACATGCTCTACTAAATATACTTCAGAGAACGGGGGGGGGGGCAGAGATGGAGAGAGAGAGTGTGTGAGAGAGAGAGGGGAAGAGAGAAGAGAGTGAGTAAAAAAAACAGTACAGCCCTCTTCTCTATCTTGTCCTCTTTTGTTGTTGTTTATCAACTTTCTCATGGTGTTCTCCTTGTTGTTGTTTATCAACTGTCTCATGGTGTTCTCCTTGTTGTTGTTTATCAACTGTCTCATGGTGTTCTCCTTGTTGTTGTTTATCAACTGTCTCATGGTGTTCTCCTTGTTGTTGTTTATCAACTGTCTCATGGTGTTCTCCTTGTTGTTGTTTATCAACTGTCTCATGGTGTTCTCCTTGTTGTTGTTTATCTACTGTCTCATGGTGTTCTCCTTGTTGTTGTTTATCAACTGTCTCATGGTGTTCTCCTTGTTGTTGTTTATCAACTGTCTCATGGTATTCTCCTTGTTGTTGTTTATCAACTGTCTCATGGTGTTCTCCTTGTTGTTGTTTATCAACTGTCTCATGGTGTTCTCCTTGTTGTTGTTTATCAACTGTCTCATGGTGTTCTCCTTGTTGTTGTTTATCAACTGTCTCATGGTGTTCTCCTTGTTGTTGTTTATCTACTGTCTCATGGTGTTCTCCTTGTTGTTGTTTATCAACTGTCTCATGGTGTTCTCCTTGTTGTTGTTTATCAACTGTTTATCAACTCATGGTGTTCTCCTTGTTGTTGTTTATCAACTGTCTCATGGTGTTCTCCTTGTTGTTGTTTATCTACTGTCTCGTGGTGTTCCCCTTGTTGTTGTTTATCAACTGTCTCATGGTGTTCTCCTTGTTGTTGTTTATCAACTGTCTCATGGTGTTCTCCTTGTTGTTGTTTATCTACTGTCTCATGGTGTTCTCCTTGTTGTTGTTTATCAACTGTCTCATGGTGTTCTCCTTGTTGTTGTTTATCAACTGTCTCATGGTGTTCTCCTTGTTGTTGTTTATCAAAACATTTGGATGCATTCTTACAACTGCTGCTGCACAAAATACATCCACAATGAAAATGTTACATATTTTGATACACAAGACCCCTAAAGATCAAGATCAAATCCTCAACACTATAGATCCAGATCTGTTAAATCTGAACCTCAGCCAGGATCTGTTGAAATCAGAACCTCAGCCAGAATCAGTTGAAATCAGAACCTCAGTCGGGATCTGTTAAATCAGAACCTCAGTCTGTTAAATCAGAACCCCCCCCCATCCACATCGACTGGACAGCAGTGGAGAAGGTGGAAAGTTGTAAGTTCCTCGGCGTATACATCACGGACAAACTGAAATGGTCCACCCACACAGACAGCGTGGTGAAGAAGTCGCAACAGTGACTACAGATGCACAATCGAGAGCATCCTGTCGGGCTGTTGCCTGGTACGGCAACTGCTCCGCCCTCAACCGTAAGGCTCTCCAGAGGGTAGTGAGGTCTGCATAACGCATCACCACGGGCAAACTACCTGCCCTCCAGGACACCTACACCACCCGATGTCACAGGAAGGCCAAAAAGATCACCAAGGACAACAACCACCCGAGCCACTGCCTGTTCACCCCGCTATCATCCAGAAGGCGAGGTCAGTACAGGTGCATCAAAGCTGGGACCGAGAGACTGAAAAACAGCTTCTATCTCAAGGCCATCAGACTGTTAAACAGCCACCACTAACATTGAGTGGCTGCTGCCAACACACTGACTCAACTCCAGCCACTTTAATAATAAAAAATGTGAAGTAATAAATGTATCACTAGTCACTTTAAACAATGCCACTTTATATAATGTTTACATATCCTACATTACTCATCTCATATGTATATACTGTACTCTATAACATCTACTGCATCTTGCCATCTTGATGTAATAAATGTATCACTAGTCACTTTAAACAATGCCACTTTATATAATGTTTACATACCCTACATTACTCATCTCATATGTATATACTGTACTCTATAACATCTACTGCATCTTGCCATCTTGATGTAATAAATGTATCACTAGTCACTTTAAACAATGCCAATTAATATAATGTTTACATATCCTACATTACTCATCTCATATGTATATACTGTACTCTACACCATCTACTGCATCTTGTTTACATACCCTACATTACTCATCTCATATGTATATACTCTACTCTATGCCATCTACTGCATCTTGTTTACATACCCTACATTACTCATCTCATATGCTCTATACCATCTACTGCATCTTGTTTACATACCCTACATTACTCATCTCATATGTATATACCATCTACTGCATCTTGCCTCATCTCATATGTATATACTGCTCTTCAGCTGCATTGCTCATCCATATATTTATATGTACATATTCTTATTAATTCCTTTACACTTGTGTGTATAAGGTAGTTGTTGTGAAATTGTTAGATTACTTGTTAGATATTATTGCATGGTCGGAACTAGAAGCACAAGCATTTCACTACACTCGCATCTGCTAACCATGTGTATGTGACCAATAACATCTGCTAACCATGTGTATGTGACCATTAACATCTGCTAACCATGTGTATGACCATTAACATCTGCTAACCATGTGTATGTAACCAAACATCTGCTAACCATGTGTATGTGACCAATAACATCTGCTAACCATGTGTATGTGACCAATAACATCTGCTAACCATGTGTATGTGACCATTAACATCTGCTAACCATGTGTATGTGACCATTAACATCTGCTAACCATGTGTATGTAACCAATAACATCTGCTAACCATGTGTATGTGACCAATAACATCTGCTAACCATGTGTATGTGACCAATAACATCTGCTAACCATGTGTATGTGACCAATAAAATTGGATTTAATTTAATTTGAAGTTGTATATTTACAATACAATTAAACTCAGTTTTTCACAATTCCTGATATTTAATCAGAGTAACAATTCCCTGTCTTAGGTCAGTTAAGAATGTGAATTGTCAGAATAATAGTAGAATGATTTATTTCAGCTTTCATTTCTTTCATCACATTTCCAGTGGGTCAGAAGTTTACATACACTCAATAAGTATTTGGTAGCATTGCCTTTAAATAGTTTAACTTGGGTCAAATGTTTCATGTAGCCTTCCACAAACTTCCCACAATAAGTTGGGTGAATTTTGGCCCATTCCTCCTGCCAGAGCTGGTGTAACTGAGTCAGGTTTGTAGGCCTCCTTGCTCGCACACACTTTTTCAGTTCTGCTCACAAATGTTCTATAGGATTGAGGTCAGGGCTTTGTGATGGCCACTCCAATACCTTGACTTTGTTGTCCTTAAGCCATTTTGCCACAACTTTGGAAGTATGCTTGGGGTCAATGTCCATTTGGAA
The DNA here is from genome assembly GCF_021184085.1 of Oncorhynchus gorbuscha. Lineage (NCBI taxonomy): Eukaryota > Metazoa > Chordata > Actinopteri > Salmoniformes > Salmonidae > Oncorhynchus > Oncorhynchus gorbuscha. Next base: position 3,672,878 of record NC_060182.1, on the reverse strand, counting down.
GACCCATTTGTGACCAAGCTTTAACTTCCTGACTGATTGATGTCTTGAGATGTTTCTTCAATATATCCACATAATTTTCCTCCCTCATGATGCCATCTATTTTGTGAAGTGCACCATTCCCTCCTGCAGCAAAGCACCCCCACAACAAGACGCTGCCACCCCCGTGCTTCACGGATGGGATGGTGTTCTACTACTTGCAAGCCTCCCCCTTTTTCCTCCAAGCATAACGGTGGTCAATGTGGCCAAACAGTTCCATTTGTATTTCATCAGACCAGAGGACATTTCTCCAAAAAGTACGATCTTTGTCTCCATGTGCAGTTGCAAACCGTAGTCTGGCTTTTTTTATAGTGGTTTTGGAGCAGTGGCTTCTTTCTTGCTGAGCGGCATTTCAGGTTATGTCGATATAGGATTAGTTTTACTGTGGATATAGATACTTTTGTTTCTGTTTCCTCCAGTGTACTGATTTCTTTTGATTTTCCCATGATGTCAAGCAAAGAGGCACTGAGTTTGAAGGTAGGTCTTGAAAGACATCCACAGGTACACCTTCAATTGACTCAAATTATGTCAATTAGCCTATCAGAAGCTTCAAAAGCCATGACATCATTGTCTGAAAATTTTCAAGCTGTTTAAAGGCACAGTCAACTTAGTGTATGTAAACTTCTGACCCACTGGAATTGTGATACAGTGAATTTAAGTAAAATAATATTTCTGTAAAAATTATTATTATTATTATTATTATTACTTGTGTCATGCACAAAGTAGATGTCCTAACCGACTTGCAAAAAAGTATAGTTTGTTAACAAGACATTTGTGGAGTGGTTGAAAAAAAGAGTTTTAATGACTCCAACCTAAGTGTACGTAAACTTCCGACTTAAACTGTATCTATACTGTAGCATGACGGGTAATGAATGTGTGTGTGTGTGTGTGTGTGTGTGTGTGTGTGTGTGTGTGTGTGTGTGTGTGTGTGTGTGTGTGTGTGTGTGTGTGTGTGTGTGTGTGTGTGTGTGTGTGTGTGTCTATGTGTGTGTGTGTGTGTGTGTGTGTGTGTGTGTGTGTGTGTGTGTGTGTGTGTGTGTGTGTGTGTGTGTGTGTGTGTGTGTGTGTGTGTGTGTGTGTGTGTGTGTGTGTGTGTGTGTGTGTGTGTGTGTGTGTGTGTGTGTGTGTGTGTGTGTGTGTGTGTGTGTGTGTGTGTGTGTGTGTGTGTGTGTGTGTGTGTGTGTGTGTGTGTGTGTGTGTGTGTGTGTGTGTGTGTGTGTGTGTGTGTGTGTGTGTGTGTGTGTGTGTGTGTGTGTGTGTGTGTCGGAGGAAAACAGGCTCTGACAGCTGTTCCTACAACAGCATAATAGGCTCATTGAGGTGAAGTCTGCTAAATGACTCACTACTGTAGTGACTCAGCTAAATAGTGACTCTGGATAAGGAGTCAGCTAAATGCTCATGGATGAGGTGACTCTGGATAAGAGAGTCTGCTAAATGACTCACTACTGTAGTGACTCTGGATAAGAGAGTCTGCTAAATGACTCACTACTGTAGTGACTCTGGATAAGAGAGTCTGCTAAATGACTCACTACTGTAGTCACTCTGGATAAGAGAGTCTGCTAAATGACTCACTACTGTAGTGACTCTGGATCAGAGAGTCTGCTAAATGACTCACTACTGTAGTGGCTCTGGATAAGAGAGTCTGCTAAATGACTCACTACTGTAGTGACTCTGGATTAGACTCACTCTGGTCTCATATGAATATGTACATGTGAATATAGGGGCCTAGATTGATGCATTGTACACTTCACTATGTTCCTCGGGTGTTAAAATGCAGAAAGGCTTCCCAATAGTGTCAGGAACAGAATCAACATGGCGAAATAATCAATCATAATCATAATAATCAATCATCTTCTAAATCAAGAAACCATTTTTAACACATTTCTGTTGACTGTCTCCTACATGTACATCCTGTCAAACTCATAGATTATTTATGATGCAGCAGTCAAAGCAGGCTTCTGATTGGCTGCATTAATATTCAGTATCAAGAAGTGCTTTCCTGCTTCCTGAGAAATAATTGTTTATATTATGTTTGCCAGGAGGAAACAGGATTATATTTATTTATGTAGCTGTACGAAACATGTACTGTATGTCCACTTGCATATGCACATTGTAGGATACTTACCATAGATTACCTATCACATTATAAATGAATGTATGCAGCTATACTCAGTGGTGCAGTGGTGGTATATGCAGTGGTGCAGTGGTGCAGTGGAGGATATATGCAGTGGTGCAGTGGGGGGTATATGCAGCTATAATCAGTGGTGCAGTGGAGGATATATGCAATGGTGCAGTGGTGGGTATATGCAATGGTGCAGTGGTGGTATATGCAGTGGTGCAGTGGGGGTATATGCAGTGGTGCAGTGGGGGGTATATGCAATGGTGCAGTGGGGGGGTATATGCAATGGTGCAGTGGTGGTATATGCAGTGGTGCAGTGGGGGTATATGCAATGGTGCAGTGGGGGTATATGCAATGGTGCAGTGGGGGTATATGCAATGGTGCAGTGGGGGGTATATGCAATGGTGCAGTGGTGGTATATGCAGTGGTGCAGTGGGGGTATATGCAATGGTGCAGTGGGGGGTATATGCAATGGTGCAGTGGGGGGGTATATGCAGTGGTGCAGTGGGGGGTATATGCAATGGTGCAGTGGTGGTATATGCAGTGGTGCAGTGGTGGTATATGCAGTGGTACAGTGGAGGATATATGCAGTGGTACAGTGGGGGGTATATGCAATGGTGCAGTGGGGGCAATGGTGCAGTGGGGGGTATATGCAGTGGTGCAGTGGGGGGTATATGCAATGGTGCAGTGGTGGTATATGCAGTGGTGCAGTGGGGGTATATGCAGTGGTGCAGTGGGGGTATATGCAATGGTGCAGTGGGGGGGGTATATGCAATGGTGCAGTGGGGGGATATATGCAGTGGTGCAGTGGATGATATATGCAGTGGCGCAGTGGGGGTATATGCAGTGGGGGGTATATGCAGTGGTGCAGTGGGGGGTATATGCAATGGTGCAGTGGAGGATATATGCAGTGGTGCAGTGGATGTATATGCAGTGGGGGGTATATGCAGTGGTGCCGTGGGGGGTATATGCAGTGGTGCAGTGGGGGTATATGCAATGGTGCAGTGGAGTATATATGCAGTGGTACAGTGGAGGATATATGCAGTGGTACAGTGGAGGATATATGCAGTGGTACAGTGGGGGGGTATATGCAGTGGTGCGTATATGCAGTGGTGCAGTGGAGGATATATGCAGTGGTGCAGTGGGGTATATGCAGTGAAGGGGGGTATATGCAATGGTGCAGTGGGGGGGGGTATATGCAGTGGTGCAGTGGGGGTATATGCAATGGTGCAGTGGGGGGTATATGCAATGGTGCAGTGGAGTATATATGCAGTGGTACAGTGGAGGATATATGCAGTGGTACAGTGGAGGATATATGCAGTGGTACAGTGGGGGGGGGTATATGCAGTGGTGCAGTGGAGGGTATATGCAGCTATACTCAGTGGTGCAGTGGAGGGTATATGCAGCTATACTCAGTGGTGCAGTGGAGGGTATATGCAGCTATACTCAGTGGTGTAGTGGAGGTATATGCAGCTATACTCAGTGGTGCAGTGGAGGGAATATGCAGCTATACTCAGTGGTGTAGTGGGGGGTATATGCAGCTATACTCAGTGGTGCAGTGGAGGGTATATGCAGCTATACTCAGTGGTGTAGTGGAGGGTATATGCAGCTATACTCAGTGGTGCAGTGGAGGGTATATGCAGCTATACTCAGTGGTGCAGTGGAGGGTATATGCAGCTATACTCAGTGGTGCAGTGGAGAGTATATGCAGCTATACTCAGTGGTGCAGTGGAGGGTATATGCAGCTATACTCAGTGGTGTAGTGGAGGGTATATGCAGTGGTGCAGTGGTGCAGTGGAGGGTATATGCAGTGGTGCAGTGGTGCAGTGGAGGGTATATGCAGCTATACTCAGTGGTGCAGTGGAGGGTATATGCAGCTATACTCAGTGGTGTAGTGGAGGGTATATGCAGCTATACTCAGTGGTGTAGTGGGGGGTATATGCAGCTATACTCAGTGGTGTAGTGGAGGGTATATGTAGTGGTGCAGTGGAGGGTATATGCAGCTATACTCAGTGGTGTAGTGGAGGGTATATGCAGCTATACTCAGTGGTGTAGTGGAGGGTATATGTAGTGGTGCAGTGGAGGGTATATGCAGCTATACTCAGTGGTGTAGTGGAGGGTATATGCAGCTATACTCAGTGGTGCAGTGGAGGGTATATGCAGCTATACTCAGTGGTGTAGTGGAGGGTATATGCAGCTATACTCAGTGGTGTAGTGGGGGGTATATGCAGCTATACTCAGTGGTGTAGTGGAGGGTATATGCAGCTATACTCAGTGGTGTAGTGGAGGGTATATGTAGTGGTGCAGTGGAGGGTATATGCAGCTATACTCAGTGGTGTAGTGGAGGGTATATGCAGCTATACTCAGTGGTGCAGTGGAGGGTATATGCAGCTATACTCAGTGGTGTAGTGGAGGGTATATGTAGTAGTGCAGTGGAGGGTATATGCAGCTATACTCAGTGGTGCAGTGGAGGGTATATGCAGCTATACTCAGTGGTGTAGTGGAGGGTATATGCAGCTATACTCAGTGGTGTAGTGGGGGGTATATGCAGCTATACTCAGTGGTGTAGTGGAGGGTATATGCAGCTATACTCAGTGGTGTAGTGGAGGGTATATGTAGTGGTGCAGTGGAGGGTATATGCAGCTATACTCAGTGGTGTAGTGGAGGGTATATGCAGCTATACTCAGTGGTGTAGTGGAGGGTATATGTAGTGGTGCAGTGGAGGGTATATGCAGCTATACTCAGTGGTGTAGTGGAGGTATATGCAGCTATACTCAGTGGTGTAGTGGAGGTATATGCAGCTATACTCAGTGGTGTAGTGGAGGGTATATGCAGCTATACTCAGTGGTGCAGTGGAGGGTATATGCAGCTATACTTAGTGGTGTAGTGGAGGGTATATGTAGTGGTGCAGTGGAGGGTATATGCAGCTATACTCAGTGGTGTAGTGGAGGGTATATGCAGCTATACTCAGTGGTGTAGTGGAGGGTATATGTAGTGGTGCAGTGGAGGGTATATGCAGCTATACTCAGTGGTGTAGTGGAGGGTATATGCAGCTATACTCAGTGGTGCAGTGGAGGGTATATGCAGTGGAGCAGTGGTGCAGTGGAGGGTATATGCAGCTATACTCAGTGGTGTAGTGGAGGGTATATGCAGCTATACTCAGTGGTGCAGTGGAGGGTATATGCAGCTATACTCAGTGGTGTAGTGGAGGGTATATGCAGCTATACTCAGTGGTGTAGTGGAGGGTATATGCAGCTATACTCAGTGGTGTAGTGGGGGGTATATGCAGCTATACTCAGTGGTGTAGTGGAGGGTATATGTAGTGGTGCAGTGGAGGGTATATGCAGCTATACTCAGTGGTGTAGTGGAGGGTATATGCAGCTATACTCAGTGGTGTAGTGGAGGGTATATGTAGTGGTGCAGTGGAGGGTATATGCAGCTATACTCAGTGGTGTAGTGGAGGGTATATACAGCTATACTCAGTGGTGCAGTGGAGGGTATATGCAGTGGTGCAGTGGTGCAGTGGAGGGTATATGCAGTGGTGCAGTGGTGTAGTAGAGGGTATATGCAGCTATACTCAGTGGTGTAGTGGAGGTATATGTAGTGGTGCAGTGGAGGGTATATGCAGCTATACTCAGTGGTGTAGTGGAGGTATATACAGCTATACTCAGTGGTGCAGTGGAGGGTATATGCAGCTATACTCAGTGGTGTAGTGGAGGGTATATGCAGCTATACTCAGTGGTGTAGTGGAGGGTATATGCAGCTATACTCAGTGGTGTAGTGGAGGGTATATGTAGTGGTGTAGTGGAGGGTATATGCAGCTATACTCAGTGGTGTAGTGGAGGGTATATGCAGCTATACTCAGTGGTGTAGTGGGGGGTATATGCAGCTATACTCAGTGGTGTAGTGGAGGGTATATGTAGTGGTGCAGTGGAGGGTATATGCAGCTATACTCAGTGGTGTAGTGGGGGGTATATGCAGCTATACTCAGTGGTGTAGTGGAGGGTATATGCAGCTATACTCAGTGGTGTAGTGGAGGGTATATGCAGCTATACTCAGTGGTGTAGTGGGGGGTATATGCAGCTATACTCAGTGGTGTAGTGGAGGGTATATGTAGTGGTGCAGTGGAGGGTATATGCAGCTATACTCAGTGGTGTAGTGGAGGGTATATGCAGCTATACTCAGTGGTGCAGTGGAGGGTATATGCAGCTATACTCAGTGGTGCAGTGGAGGGTATATGCAGCTATACTCAGTGGTGCAGTGGAGGGTATATGCAGCTATACTCAGTGGTGCAGTGGAGGGTATATGCAGCTATACTCAGTGGTGTAGTGGAGGGTATATGCAGCTATACTCAGTGGTGCAGTGGAGGGTATATACAGCTATACTCAGTGGTGTAGTGGAGGGTATATGTAGTGGTGCAGTGGAGGGTATATACAGCTATACTCAGTGGTGCAGTGGAGGGTATATGCAGTGGTGCAGTGGTGCAGTGGAGGGTATATGCAGTGGTGCAGTGGTGTAGTGGAGGGTATATGCAGCTATACTCAGTGGTGTAGTGGAGGGTATATGCAGTGGTGCAGTGGTGTAGTGGAGGGTATATGCAGCTATACTCAGTGGTGCAGTGGAGGGTATATACAGCTATACTCAGTGGTGCAGTGGAGGGTATATGCAGTGGTGCAGTGGTGCAGTGGAGGGTATATGCAGCTATACTCAGTGGTGCAGTGGAGGGTATATGCAGCTATACTCAGTGGTGCAGTGGAGGGTATATGCAGCTATACTCAGTGGTGCAGTGGAGGGTATATGCAGCTATACTCAGTGGTGTAGTGGAGTGTATATGCAGCTATACTCAGTGGTGTAGTGGAGGGTATATACAGCTATACTCAGTGGTGCAGTGGAGGGTATATGCAGTGGTGCACTGGTGCAGTGGAGGGTATATGCAGTGGTGCAGTGGTGTAGTGGAGGGTATATGCAGCTATACTCAGTGGTGTAGTGGAGGGTATATGCAGCTATACTCGGTGGTGTAGTGGAGGGTATATGCAGTGGTGCAGTGGTGTAGTGGAGGGTATATGCAGCTATACTCAGTGGTGTAGTGGAGGGTATATGCAGTGGTGCAGTGGTGTAGTGGAGGGTATATGCAGCTATACTCAGTGGTGCAGTGGAGGGTATATACAGCTATACTCAGTGGTGCAGTGGAGGGTATATGCAGTGGTGCAGTGGTGCAGTGGAGGGTATATGCAGCTATACTCAGTGGTGCAGTGGAGGGTATATGCAGCTATACTCAGTGGTGTAGTGGGGGGTATATGCAGCTATACTCAGTGGATGTCTGTGTCAAATACCTGACTGGGCCCAGCATCACGTGTAACATGTAACTTGGTTCCCAAAGAAAATCACTTTCAATGACCTTATGTTGGGGGCTTTCATCAAGGTTAGTGTTTCTGTAGGTTGGGGGCTTTCATCAAGGTTAGTGTTTCTGTAGGTTGGGGCTTTCATCAAGGTTAGTGTTTCTGTAGGTTGGGGGCTTTCATCAAGGTTAGTGTTTCTGCAGGTTGGGGGCTTTCATCAAGGTTAGTGTTTCTGTAGGTTGGGGGCTTTCATCAAGGTTAGTGTTTCTGTCAGGTTGGGGGCTTTCATCAGGTTAGTGTTTCTGTAGGTTGGGGGCTTTCATCAAGGTTAGTGTTTCTGACCTAGGTTGGGGGCTTTCATCAAGGTTAGTGTTTCTGTAGGTTGGGGGCTTTCATCAAGGTTAGTGTTTCTGTAGGTTGGGGGCTTTCATCAAGGTTAGTGTTTCTGTAGGTTGGGGGCTTTCATCAAGGTTAGTGTTTCTGTAGGTTGGGGGCTTTCATCAAGGTTAGTGTTTCTGTAGGTTGGGGGCTTTCATCAAGGTTAGTGTTTCTGTAGGTTGGGGGCTTTCATCAAGGTTAGTGTTTCTGTAGGTTGGGGGCTTTCATCAAGGTTAGTGTTTCTGTAGGTTGGGGGCTTTCATCAAGGTTAGTGTTTCTGTAGGTTGGGGCTTTCATCAAGGTGTGAGTAAAGTATTTGTCATCAGGATATGTGCTTTGTTAGTGTAACAGTATAGACTTTACGTCCGTCCCCTCGCCCCGACCTGGGCGCGAATCAGGGACGCTCTGCACACATCAACAGTCACCCTCGAAACATCGTTACTCATCGCTCCACAAAAGCCGCGGCCCGTGCAGAACCACTACTTCAAGGTCTCAGAGCAAGTGACTTCACCGATTGAAATGCCACTAGCGCGCACCACCGCTAACTAGCTAGCCATTTCACATTGGCTACATTAGCAAAAACATCCCCCCTGGTCGTCACTAGTTAACACAGCCACAGTCCGAATTATGGCTAAACTCCGCCCGTTTCCACAGTTTCTCTTCATAAAAATGTATTTTAAACCTAACCCTAACATTAAACCTAACATTAACCACACTGATAACACTATGACTAACCCTAACCTTAAATTAATACCAAGCACACATTTTAGTTTTCATGAATTTTTACGATATAGCCAATGTTTACTTTCTGGCTGTGCTATCTAGTGGAAGCCATTCCCCCTGGTCTCGAGTGAGAAAAAACAACAGGTCCTACCTTCCAGCTAGCAAATTAGCACAGGACATAGCTAGCTAGCAAATTAGCACAGGACATAGCTAGCTCGCTAATTAGCAAAGGATATAGCTAGCTAGCTAATTAGCTAAGGTTATAGCAAGCTAGCTAATTAACAAAGGATATAGCTAGCTAGCTAATTAGCAAAGGACATAGCTAGCTAGCTAATTAGCAAAGGATATAGCTAGCTAGCTAATTAGCCTAAGGACATAGCTAATTAGCCTAAGGACATAGCTAATTAGCTTATTAGCAAAGGACATAGCTAGCTAATGGCTTCCCCAAGAAGCCATTAGCTAGAATCTGTGGTCGATGTGTGTCGCGCATGTGGGGAAAACTAGACGAAGAAGAAGAAGAGTTACAAACACAATCTCTTTATTGCCAGGACGTCGGGCTGATAAGACAGCTAAGACATTGGGCCGATAAGACAGCCAAGATGTCGCCGATAAGACAGCAAGACGTTGGACCGATAAAACAGCCAAGAAGTCGGCCGATAAGAGAGCCAAGACGTTGGCCGATAAGACAGCAAGACGTCGCCGATAAGACAGCAAGACGTCGCCGATAAGACAGCAAGACGTCGCCGATAAGACAGCCAAGACGTCACCGATAAGACAGCCAAGACGTCGGCCGATAAGACAGCCAAGACGTCGCCGATAAGACAGCCAAGAAGTCACCGATAAGACAGCCAAGACTTTGCCGATAAGACAGCAAGACGTCGCCGATAAGACAGCAAGACGTCGCCGATAAGACAGCCAAGAAGTCACCGATAAGACAGCCAAGACGTCGCCGATAAGACAGCCAAGACGTCGGCCGATAAGACAGCGAAGACGTCACCGATAAGACAGCGAAGACGTCACCGATAAGACAGCCAAGACGTTGCCGATAAGACAGCAAGACGTCGCCGATAAGACAGCCAAGACGTCACCGATAAGACAGCCAAGACGTCACCGATAAGACAGCCAAGACGTTGGGCAGATAAGACAGCCAAGACGTTGCCGATAAGACAGCAAGACGTTGGACCGATAAGACAGCTAAGAAGTCGGCCGATAAGACAGCCAAGACGTCGCCGATAAGACGGCCAAGACGTCACCGATAAGACAGCAAAGACGTCACCGATAAGACAACCAAGACGTTGGGCAGATAAGACAGCCAAGACGTTGCCGATAAGACAGCAAGACGTTGGACCGATAAGACAGCTAAGAAGTCGGCCGATAAGACAGCCAAGACGTCGCCGATAAGACGGCCAAGACGTCGCCGATAAGACAGCAAGACGTCGCCGATAAGACAGCCAAGATATCGGGCCGATAAGACAGCCAAGACGTCGGCCGATAAGACAGCCAAGATGTCGGCCGATAAGACAGCCAAGAAGTCGGCCGATAAGACAGCCAAGACGCTGAACCGATAAGACAGCCAAGACGTCACCGATAAGACAGCCAAGACGTCGCCGATAAGACAGCCAAGACGTCGGCCGATAAGGCAGCGAAGACATCACCGATAAGACAGCCAAGACGTCGGGCCGATAAGACAGCGAAGACGTCACCGATAAGACAGCCAAGACGTTGCCGATAAGACAGCAAGACGTCGCCGATAAGACAGCCAAGACGTCACCGATAAGACAGCCAAGACGTTGGGCAGATAAGACAGCCAAGACGTTGCCGATAAGACAGCAAGACGTTGGACCAATAAGACAGCCAAGAAGTCGGCCGATAAGAGAGCCAAGACGTTGGCCGATAAGACAGCAAGACGTCGCCGATAAGACAGCAAGACGTCGCCGATAAGACAGCCAAGACGTCGCCGATAAGATAGCAAGATGTCGCCGATAAGACAGCCAAGATGTCACCGATAAGACAGCCAAGACGTTGGGCAGATAAGACAGCCAAGACGTTGCCGATAAGACAGCAAGACGTCGCCGATAAGACAACAAGACGTCGCCGATAAGACAGCCAAGACGTCACCGATAAGACAGCCAAGACGTCGGCCGATAAGACAGCCAAGACGTCGCCGATAAGACAGCCAAGACGTCGCCGATAAGACAGCCAAGACGTCACCGATAAGACAGCCAAGACGTCGGCCGATAAGACAGCCAAGACGTCGCCGATAAGACAGCGAAGACGTCACCGATAAGACAGCCAAGACGTCACCGATAAGACAGCCAAGACGTCGGCCGATAAGACGGAGTTACACAGGACAAGGGAAGGTGTTGTGGGTGATGATTGGTTAGTAGATTAAGCCAATGAGTAATGATGAGTAACAATATTGGTAGTTGCTGTTCGAGATCCTTGGGACCCTTGGGACCCTAATTGAAGTTGAAATGTAAAATGGTTAAGGTTAGGATTAAGGACTTTTCAAGGTTCCCGGATAGCACTACCCAAACGTTTGAAGCTCGCTCTGTGCCCCCTCCATGATGTTGCACCAATGAAGTAATGTGATTTTGATCATGTGCTTTCTCTGCAAGGGCTTAGTAACAATAGTTTTGATTTTCTCTTGACAGGATTAAGCTGTCCCAATTAAATGATGTCCCACTCTATTCGAATTCACCCTTTGGGTAGCCTCTGAAATCAAACTCGCAACTCTGGCAATGCAAGCGCCATGCCATGCCATCAAACTAAGCCATATAGGACTACCAGTTGTTCACGCAGAGTGTCATTCCTTCGTTGGATAATTTTAGCCAAAATTAGAGTATACCCACTTCTCCACGCACCCCTACACCACTGACTATGCTCCATAAATCATTGACACCGTTTCCACTTCTGCTGCATACATCACATCACCTACAGCAACATGGGTGCACGGTATGCTCCCTCCTCCTTCTCATCTGGTCGACTCCTCGACGCATTACTACACGTAGCCAAGCACACATCCACTGCGGGCAAATGGCTATATTGATCAGTATATTAACTGCGCTATTTATATGGGGGGGGAAGGGGGGACGACGACGCTAGAATGCACAACAAGAACACAGGATGATGGCAAATAAATGAATCTATATAGACTTACCCCGGAGCACGCTGGTTTTATCCATGTACATAGCGCAGCAAAACACAAATCCAGTCATTAAAAAAAACCCAACGGGAGACAGAATCTCCCAATCGCAACGGAATAAGAACCTAGGCGATGGGACCGAGCCACAGTTAAGGCTGTGTTCCTACTTATAAAGCAATCCCCTGGTGTTCTGTCTGCCACCGAAGAACAGGCAGCGAGACTACATAAAAAAAAAAAATATATATATATATATATAGGTTAAAATATGTAGGTTAAATGGCTGCGAACGGGGAAAGGCAGTCGGGATGGCCCTCCCTGGTCGTCAGAGCACCGGGCGTAATGACAGCATCGGTTCAGCAGCAGCATCCTCTGCTCACTGGGTCAAGCGCAGGGCTGATATTAGCAGCATCCAAGCAGCAAATTATTTTTCCTCTGGCAGCACAACGATATCCTTTAAACGATAGTCTTACAAATGTGGTGCATGATACACGATTAAGAAATCCGTCAATCAATGTAGACAATTGTATCCGTCAACGGATTTTAAAATAAATAAATATTGTGTTGCTTTGCGGCCCACCACCCCTCTCTGTCCTCTCCGCTGCTGTCACAGTAACACAGCGCCAGAGTGCAGCATCATATTGCCATTGGAATCACATGCATTATGACCCCAGCCAGCCGAGCCTCCCTCCCCCTTCTCCCTCTACTCCCTCACACACTCCTCCCGTCTCTCCATCCATCTACCTCACTCCGACATCATCTCTCTCTCTCTCTATATCTCTCTCTCTCGTTTTTCAGTTTCCTTGACAACAAATTAGAGGTAGAGTATATTTGTTTGGTTCTATATCAGAAAGGAAGGCACAGTGATGCCTGAACGTTGATAAAATATAATAATAATAATATATGCCATTTAGCAGACGCTTTTATCCAAAGCGACTTACAGTCATGTGTGCATACATTCTACGTAAATCACATTTAAATTGCTGGGAGATTATACATGGCGTATGCGACTTTCTTTATTTCGATAGTCTATATCAGAACACAACACTTGTAGACAGATATGCTACCGCATTGTCTAATGAAATATGGATCACGGCAGCTGGATATCAGCCGTGCTACAATGGATACATGATAATAGCTATAGTGCCTCGTTAACTGGCTGTGGCGTCATTGTCTTTATTGATGGCACAGCCTCTTCTTGTTTATTTGTTCAGATCCAGATGGGTTGTTTGGTTCAGACAGGATTAAGGACTTGGGTTGAAACACACAACACACACACACAAACACACAACACACATACAAACACACACGCACACACACACAAACACACACACGAACGCACTACCACACAAACAAACTAACACAATAACATACACACACATACACACACTCACTAACACACACACTCACTAACATACTAACACATACACACACACACTCACTAACACACACACTCACTAACATACTAACACATACACACACACACTCACTAACACACACTCACTCACTAACATACTAACACATACACACACACTCACTAACATACTAACACATACACACACACACACTCACTAACACACACTCACTAACACACACACTCACTAACATACTAACACATACACACACACACTCACTAACACACACTCACTCACTAACATACTAACACATACACACACACTCACTAACATACTAACACATACACACACACACACTCACTAACACACACTCACTAACACACACTCACTCACTAACATACTAACACATACACACACACTCACTAACACACACACACACACACACACACACACACACACACACACACACACACACACACACACACACACACACACACACACACACACACACACACACACACACACACACACACACACACACACACACACACACACACACACACTAACACACTAAGAGACAGAGAGAGAGAGAGGGAGAGAGAGAGGGGCAGAGAGAGAGAGAGAGACAGAGAGAGAGAGGGGCAGAGAGAGAGAGACAGAGAGAGAGAGGCAGAGAGGGAGAGAGAGAGAGACAGAGAGAGAGAGAGAGAGATGCATGTGTGGGTCATAGATAGTGGGATTTATAAACCTCCACCTCCACCCCTCCTTCTCCCTCTCCCTCTCCCTCCACCTCCACCCCTCCCTCTCCCTCTCCTTGGCCCGTGTCAGGTCACCCTGCTGGGGGTGCTGAATGAGCAGCTCAGCCCTCCAGCCCTGGCTTTCTCTGACACCACTAAATGGAGAGATTTACCCTCTTGATTTCCCCAGAGAGAGTGCCATCTGCCCACTGTCACCACGCCACTACACACACACACACACACACACACACACACACACACACACACACACACACACACACACACACACACACACACACACACACACACACACACACACACACACACACACACACACACACACACACACACACACACACACACTAAGCATGACAGTGGAACATGTGACACCCTGCTACATGACACGTAGTCTATTGTACTGTATACACATGCAGAAACCCACTACCTCCACCATCACCACCATCACCACCATCACCTTATCACCACCATCACCTTATCACCACCATCACCACCATCACCTTATCACCACCATCACCACCATCACCACCATCACCTTATCACCACCATCACCACCATCACCTTATCACCGCCATCACCTTATCACCACCATCACCTTATCACCACCATCACCTTATCACCACCATCACCTTATCACCTTACCTCCACCTTATCACCTTATCACCACCATCACCTTATCACCACCATCACCACCACCACCTTATCACCACCATCACCTTATCACCACCATCACCTTATCACCACCATCACCACCATCACCAAATCACCACCATCACCTTATCACCACCATCACCTTACCTCCACCATCACCACCATCACCTTATCACCACCATCACCTTATCACCACCATCACCACCATCACCAAATCACCACCATCACCACCATCACCTTATCACCACCATCACCACATCACTACCATCACCACCATCACCTTATCACCACCATCACCACCATCACCACCATCACCTTATCACCACCATCACCACCACCATCACCTTATCACCACCATCACCACCATCACCTTATCACCACCATCACCCCATCACTACCATCACCACCATCACCTTATCACTACCATCACCACCATCACCACCATCACCTTATCACCACCATCACCACCGTCACCACCATCACCTTATCACCACCATCACCACCATCACCTTATCACCACCATCACCTTATCACCACCATCACCACCATCACCGTATCACCACCATCACCTTATCACCACCATCACCACCATCACCTTATCACCACCATCACCTTATCACCACCATCACCTTATCACCACCATCACCTTATCACCACCATATCACCCCATCACCACCATGACCTTATCACCACCATCACCTTATCACCACCTTATCACCACCATCACCTTATCACCACCATCACCACCATCCCCTTATCACCACCATCACCTTATCACCACCACCATCACCTTATCACCACCAGCACCACCATCACCTTATCACCACCATCACCTTATCACCACCATCACCTTATCACCACCATCACCACCATCACCGTATCACCACCATCACCACCATCACCTTATCACCACCATCACCACCATCACCTTATCACCACCGTCACCACCATCACCTTATCACCACCATCACCACCATCACCACCATCACCTTATCACCACCATCACCACCATCACCTTATCACCACCATCACCTTATCACCACCATCACCACCATCACCTTATCACCACCATCACCACCATCACCTTATCACCACCATCACCTTATCACCACCATCACCACCATCACCTTATCACCACCATCACCTTCTCACCACCATCACCACCATCACCGTATCACCACCATCACCACCATCACCTTATCACCACCATCACCACCATCACCTTATCACCACCATCACCACCATCACCTTATCACCACCATCACCTTATCACCACCAGCACCACCATCACCTTATCACCACCATCACCTTATCACCACCATCACCGTATCACCACCATCACCACCATCACCTTATCACCACCATCACCTTATCACCACCATCACCACCATCACCTTATCACCACCATCACCTTATCACCACCATCACCACCATCACCCTATCACCACCATCACCACCATCACCTTATCACCACCGTCACCACCATCACCTTATCACCACCATCACCACCATCACTACCTTCACCTTATCACCACCATCACCATCACCCCATCACTACCATCACCACCATCACCTTATCACCACCATCACCCCATCACCACCATCAACACCATCACCCCATCACCACCTACACCACCATCACCACCATCATCCCATCACCACCATCACCACCATCACCCCATCACCACCATCACCACCTACACCACCATCACCCCATCACCACCATCACCTTATCACCCCATCACCACCTACACCACCATGACCACCATCACCCCATCACCACCATCACCTTATCACCACCATCACCACCATCATCCCATCACCCCATCACCACCTACACCACCATCACAACCATCACCACCATCACCTTATCACCACCACCACCTACACCACCATCACCACCTACACCACCATCACCCCATCACCACCATCACCTTATCACCACCACCACCTACACCACCTACACCACCATCACCCCATCACCCCCATCACCCCATCACCACCATCAACATCATCACCTTATCACCACCATCACCTTATCACCACCATCACCCCATCACCACCATCACCCCATCACCACCATCACACCCCACCACACATACACCACATTCTCCTTAAACTGGTGAGTACTAGCCATTTCCTTCCTCTGTCCTAAAGCATGAAACACACTGATAATCTGACTGCTGTTAGAACAAAATACCTACCTGGTCCTCCTAACAATAAACCTGGTCCTCCTAACAATAAACCTGGTCCTCCTAACAATAAACCTGGTCCTCCTAAAACTAACCCTGGTCCTATAACCCTGGTCCTATAACCCTGGTCCTATAACCCTGGTCCTATAACCCTGGTCTTTTTAACACTAACCCTGGTCCTCTAACCCTGGTCCTATAACCCTGGTCCTATAACCCTGGTCCTCTAACCCTGGTCCTATAACCCTGGTCCTCTAACCCTGGTCCTATAACCCTGGTCCTATATCCCTGGTCCTATAACCCTGGTCCTCTAACCCTGGTCCTATACCCCTGGTCCTCTAACCCTGGTCCTATAACCATGGTCCTCCAACCCTGGTCCTATAACCCTGGTCCTATAACCCTGGTCCTCCTAACTCTAACCCTGGTCCTCCTAACACTAACCCTGATCCTCCTAACTATATCCCTGGTCCTATACCCCTGGTCCTATAACCCTGGTCCTATAACCCTGGTCCTATAACCCTGGTCGTTTTAACACTAACCCTGGTCCGCTAACCCTGGTCCACTAACCCTGGTTCTATAACCCTGGTCCTATAACCCTGGTCCGCTAACCCTGGTTCTATAACCCTGGGCCTCCTAACTCTAACCCTGGCCTTCCTAACACTAAACCTGGTCCTATAACCCTGGTCCTATAACCCTGGTCCTATAACCCTGGGCCTATAACCCTGGTCCTCTAACCCTGGTCCTATAACCCTGGTCCTATAACCCTGGAAGGCTGTTCCTTCTGCCAATAGGTACTGATCACAGTGGAAGGCTGTTCCTTCTGCTGAAAGGTACTGATCACAGTGGAAGGCTGTTCCTTCTCTTGACTGCCGATAGGTACTGATCACAGTGGAAGGCTGTTCCTTCTGCCGATAGGTACTGATCACAGTGGAAGGCTGTTCCTTCTGCTGATAGGTACTGATCACAGTGGAAGGCTGTAGGTACTGATCACAGTGGAAGGCTGTTCCTTCTGCTGATAGGTACTGATCACAGTGGAAGGTTGTTCCTTCTCTTGACTGCCGATAGGTACTGATCACAGTGGAAGGCTGTTCCTTCTGCCGATAGGTACTGATCACAGTGGAAGGCTGTTCCTTCTGCTGATAGGTACTGATCACAGTGGAAGGCTGTTCCTTCTCTTGACTGCCGATAGGTACTGATCACAGTGGAAGGCTGTTCCTTCTGCTGAAAGGTACTGATCACAGTGGAAGGCTGTTCCTTCTGCTGATAGGTACTGATCACAGTGGAAGGCTGTTCCTTCTCTTGACTGCCGATAGGTACTTACCACAGTGGAAGGCTGTTCCTTCTGCTGATAGGTACTGATCACAGTGGAAGGCTGTTCCTTCTGCTGATAGGTACTGATCACAGTGGAAGGCTGTTCCTTCTGCTGATAGGTACTGATCACAGTGGAAGGCTGTTCCTTCTCTTGACTGCCGATAGGTACTGATCACAGTGGAAGGCTGTTCCTTCTGCTGATAGGTACTGATCACAGTGGAAGGCTGTTCCTTCTCTTGACTGCCGATAGGTACTGATCACAGTGGAAGGCTGTTCCTTCTCTTACTGCCGATGGGTACTGATCACAGTGGAAGGCTGTTCCTTCTGCTGAAAGGTACTGATCACAGTGGAAGGCTGTTCCTTCTCTTGACTGCCGATAGGTACTGATCACAGTGGAAGGCTGTTCCTTCTGCCGATAGGTACTGATCACAGTGGAAGGCTGTTCCTTCTCTTGACTGCCGATAGGTACTGATCACAGTGGAAGGCTGTTCCTTCTGCCGATAGGTACTGATCACAGTGGAAGGCTGTAGGTACTGATCACAGTGGAAGGCTGTTCCTTCTGCTGATAGGTACTGATCACAGTGGAAGGTTGTTCCTTCTCTTGACTGCCGATAGGTACTGATCACAGTGGAAGGCTGTTCCTTCTGCTGATAGGTACTGATCACAGTGGAAGGCTGTTCCTTCTCTTGACTGCCGATAGGTACTGATCACAGTGGAAGGCTGTTCCTTCTGCTGATAGGTACTGATCACAGTGGAAGGCTGTTCCTTCTGCCGATAGGTACTGATCACAGTGGAAGGCTGTAGGTACTGATCACAGTGGAAGGCTGTTCCTTCTCTTGACTGCCGATAGGTACTGATCACAGTGGAAGGCTGTTCCTTCTCTTGACTGCTGATAGGTACTGTGGTCCTTCTGTAGCTCAGTTGGTAGAGCATGGTGCTTGTAACGCCAGGGTAGTGGGTTCGATCCCTGGGACCACCCATACTTAGAATGTATGCACACATAACTGTAAGTCGCTTTGGATAAAAGCGTCTGCTAAATGGCATATATATTTACTGATCACAGTGGAAGGCTGTTCCTTCTGCCGATAGGTACTGATCACAGTGGGAGGCTGTTCCTTCTGCTGATAGGTACTGATCACAGTGGAAGGCTGTTCCTTCTCTTGACTGCCGATAGGTACTGATCACAGTGGAAGGCTGTTCCTTCTCTTGACTGCCGATAGGTACTGATCACAGTGGAAGGCTGTTCCTTCTCTTGACTGCCGATAGGTACTATGTAAGAGAGGAGAGGATTTGCATTGTTTGTAACTTATTTTGTACATAATGTTGCAGCTACCGTCTCTTATGACCAAAAATAACTTCGAGACATCAGGACTGAGATTACTCAGCACGGACTAGCAGAATCCTATTTTTACTTTTACGACTCTGGCGAGCCTGACGCAAAGGGTGCACTGCGTGAAGAATTCATAGGGGAGAATTCGTAGGCGTTCAAATAAATCCCCACTTCCCCCCATTCTGCTAGCAAACGTGTAATCTTTGGACAATTAAATCGATGATTCACGCAGGAGATTAAACTACCAACGGCACTTTATAAACTGTAACATCTTATGCTTCACGGAGTCGTAGCTGAATGACGACAACATCAACATACAGCTGGCTGGCAATACAATGTACCGGCAGGATAGAACAGCGGCATCTGGTAAGACAAGGGGCGGCAGTCTGTGTATTTTTGTAAACAACAGCTGGTGCACAATATCTAAGGACGTCTCGAGCTATTGCTCGCCTGAGGTAGAGTATCTCATGATAAGCTGGAGACCACACTACCTACCAAGAGAGTTTTCATCTGTATTTTTTGTAGCTGTTTACATACCACCACAGACTGATGCTGGCACTAAGACCGCATTGAATGAGCTGTATTCCGCCATAAGCAAACAAGAAAACACTCACTCAGAGGCGGCACTCCTAGTAGCCGAGGACTTAAATGCAGGGAAACTTAAATCCGTATTACCAAATTTCGATCAGCATGTTAAATGTTCAACCAGAGGAAAATAACTCTGGACCACCAATATTCCACACACAGAGACGCGTACAAAGTTCTCACTTACCCTCCATTTGGCAAATCTGACCATAATTCTATCCTCCTGATTCCTGCTTACAAGCAAAAATTAAAGCAGGAATCACCAGTGACTCAGTCTATAAACAAGTGGTCAGAGGAAGCAGATGCTAAACTACAGGACTGTTTTGCTTGCACAGACTGGAATATGTTCTGGGATTCCTCCGATGGCATTGAGGAGTACACCACATCAGTCACTGGCTTTATCAATAAGTGCATCGATGACGTCGTCCCCATAGTGACCGTACGTACATATCAGTTCGAGTCTTTAATTAATAACAACATGTTTCAAGCAGACCACCATAGGGCCTGTGCCCACGAACACAAAGGTAACCTGCCTAAATGACTACCGACCCGTAGCACTCATGTCTGTAGCCATGAAGTGCTTTGAAAGGCTGGTCATGGCTCACATCAACACCATTATCCCAGCAACCCTAGACCCACTCCGATTTGCATACAGCCCCAACAGATCCACAGATGATGCTATCTCCATTGCACTCCACACTGCCCTTTCCCACCTGGAGAAAAGGAACAGCTATGTGAGAATGCTATTCATTGACTACAGAGCAGCGTTCAACACCATGGTGACCTCAAAGCTCATCACTAAGCTAAGGTCCCTGGGACTTAACACCTCCCTCTGCAACTGGATCCTGGACTTCCTGACTGGCTGGCCCCCAGGTGGTAAGGGTAGGTAACAACACATCCACCACGCTGATCCTCAACACAGGATCCCCTCAGGGGTGCGTGCTCAGCCCCCTCCTGTACTCCCTGTTCACTCTGGCACGGCCAGCCACGACTCCAACACCATCATTAAGTCTGTTGACGACACAACAGTGGTGATGATAAAACAGTGGTAGGCCTGATCACTGATAATGACGAGACAGCCTATAGGAAGGAGGTCAGAGATGAGACAGCCTATAGGAAGGAGGTCAGAGATGAGACAGCCTATAGGAAGGAGGTCAGAGATGAGACAGCCTATAGGAAGGAGGTCAGAGATGAGACAGCCTATAGGAAGGAGGTCAGAGACGAGACAGCCTATAGGAAGGAGGTCAGAGATGAGACAGCCTATAGGAAGGAGGTCAGAGATGAGACAGCCTATAGGAAGGAGGTCAGAGATGAGACAGCCTATAGGAAGGAGGTCAGAGACCTGGCTGTGTGGTGCCATGACAACAACCTCTCCCTCAACATGATCAAGACAAAGGAGATGATTGTGTACTACAGGACCGAGCACGCCCCCATTCTCATTGACGGGGCTGCAGTGGAGCAGGTTGAGAGCTTCAAGTACCTTGGTGTCCACATCACCAACAAACTAACATGGTCCAAGCACACCAAGACAGTTGTGAAGAGGGCACAACAAAACCTATTCCCCCCCAGGAGACTCAAAAGATTTGGCATGGGTCCTCAAATCCTCAAAAGGTTCTACAGCTGCACCATCGAGAGCATCCTGACTGGTTGCATCCCTGCCGGGTATGGCAACTGCTCAGTCTCCGACCGCGAACGGCCCAGTACTTCACTGGGCCCAAGCTTCCTGCAATTCAGGACCTCTATACCAGGCGGTGTCAGAGGAAGGCCCTAAAAATTGTCAAAGACTCCAGCCACCCTAGTCATAGACTGTTCTCTCTGCTACCGGGCGGGAAGCGGTACCGGAGCACCAAGTATAGGTCCAAGAGGCTTCTAAACAGCTTCTACCCCCAAGCCATAAGACTCCTGAACATCTAGTCAAATGGCTACCCAGACTATTTGCATTGCACCGCCCCTCCATCTCATCCCCCTCTTTACACCACTGCTACTCTCTGTTGTCATCTATTTATAGTCACTTTAATAACTACCTACTTGTACATACTACCTCAAGTAACCGGTGCATCCACACGTTAACTCTGTATCGGTACCCCCTGTATATAGCCTCCACGTTAACTCTGTACCGGTACCCCCCTGTATATAGCCTCCACATTGACTCTGTACCGTAACACCCTGTATATAGCCTCCACATTGACTCAGTATCGGTACCCCCTGTATATAGCCTCCGTTAACTCATACCCCCTGACTCACGTTAACTCTGTATCGGTACCCCCTGTATATAGCCTCCACGTTAACTCTGTATCGGTACCCCCTGTATATAGCCTCCACGTTAACTCTGTATCGGTACCCCCTGTATATAGCCTCCACGTTAACTCTGTATCGGTACCCCCTGTATATAGCCTCCACGTTAACTCTGTATCGGTACCCCCTGTATATAGCCTCCACGTTAACTCTGTATCGGTACCCCCTGTATATAGCCTCCACGTTAACTCTGTATCGGTCCCGTTAACTCTGTATATAGCCTCCACGTTAACTCTGTATCGGTACCCCCTGTATATAGCCTCCACGTTAACTCTGTATCGGTACCCCTGTATATAGCCTCCACGTTAACTCTGTATCGGTACCCCCTGTATATAGCCTCCACGTTAACTCTGTATCGGTACCCCCTGTATATAGCCTCCACGTTAACTCTGTACTCGGTTAACTCCGGTACCCCTGTATATAGCCTCCACTGTTCGGTACCCCCTCTGTTAACTCTGTACCGGTACCCCCTATATATAGCCTCCACATTGACTCTGTATCGGTACCCCCTGTATATATCCTCCACATTAACTCTGTACCGTAACACCCTGTATATAGCCTCCACATTAACTCTGTACCGTAATACCCTGTATATAGCCTCCACATTAACTCTGTACCGTAATACCCTGTATATAGCCTCCACGTTAACTCTGTACCGTAATACCCTGTATATAGTTAACTCCTCCACATTAACTCTGTACCGTAATACCCTGTATATAGCCTCCACATTAACTCTGTACCGTAATACCCTGTATATAGCCTCCACATTAACTCTGTACCGTAATACCCTGTATATAGCCTCCACGTTAACTCTGTAACCTGTACCGTACCCTGTATATAGCCTCCACATTAACTCTGTACCGTAATCTAGCCTCCACGTTAACTCTGCCGTAATACCCTGTATATAGCCTCCACGTTAACTCTGTACCGTAATACCCTGTATATAGCCTCCACGTTAACTCTGTACCGTAATACCCTGTATATAGCCTATTAAGCCTCCACATTAACTCTGTACCGTAATACCCTGTATATAGCCTCCACATTAACTCTGTACCGTAATACCCTGTATATAGCCTCCACATTAACTCTGTACCGTAATACCCTGTATATAGCCTCCACATTAACTCTGTACCGTAATACCCTGTATATAGCCTCCACATTAACTCTGTACCGTAATACCCTGTATATAGCCTCCACGTTAACTCTGTACCGTAATACCCTGTATATAGCCTCCACGTTAACTCTGTACCGTAATACCCTGTATATAGCCTCCACATTAACTCTGTACCGTAATACCCTGTATATAGCCTCCACATTAACTCTGTACCGTAACACCCTGTATATAGCCTCCACGTTAACTCTGTACCGTAACACCCTGTATATAGCCTCCACATTGACTCTGTACCGTAACACCCTGTATATAGCCTCCACATTGACTCTGTACCGTAATACCCTGTATATAGCCTCCACGTTAACTCTGTACCGTAATACCCTGTATATAGCCTCCACGTTAACTCTGTACCGTAATACCCTGTATATAGCCTCCACATTAACTCTGTACCGTAACACCCTGTATATAGCCTCCACATTAACTCTGTACCGTAATACCCTGTATATAGCCTCCACGTTAACTCTGTACCGTAATACCCTGTATATAGCCTCCACGTTAACTCTGTACCGTAATACCCTGTATATAGCCTCCACGTTAACTCTGTACCGTAATACCCTGTATATAGCCTCCACATTAACTCTGTACCGTAATACCCTGTATATAGCCTCCACGTTAACTCTGTACCGTAATACCCTGTATATAGCCTCCACGTTAACTCTGTACCGTAATACCCTGTATATAGCCTCCACGTTAACTCTGTACCGTAATACCCTGTATATAGCCTCCACGTTAACTCTGTACCGTAATACCCTGTATATAGCCTCCACGTTAACTCTGTACCGTAATACCCTGTATATAGCCTCCACGTTAACTCTGTACCGTAATACCCTGTATATAGCCTCCACGTTAACTCTGTACCGTAATACCCTGTATATAGCCTCCACGTTAACTCTGTACCGTAATACCCTGTATATAGCCTCCACGTTAACTCTGTACCGTAATACCCTGTATATAGCCTCCCGTTAACTCTGTACCGTAATACCCTGTATATAGCCTCCACGTTAACTCTGTACCGTAATACCCTGTATATAGCCTCCACATTAACTCTGTACCGTAATACCCTGTATATAGCCTCCACATTAACTCTGTACCGTAATACCCTGTATATAGCCTCCACATTAACTCTGTACCGTAATACCCTGTATATAGCCTCCACATTAACTCTGTACCGTAATACCCTGTATATAGCCTCCACATTAACTCTGTATATAGCCTCCACATTAACTCTGTACCGTAATACCCTGTATATAGCCTCCACGTTAACTCTGTACCGTAATACCCTGTATATAGCCTCCACGTTAACTCTGTACCGTAATACCCTGTATATAGCCTCCACGTTAACTCTGTACCGTAATACCCTGTATATAGCCTCCACGTTAACTCTGTACCGTAATACCCTGTATATAGCCTCCACATTGACTCTGTACCGTAATACCCTGTATATATCCTCCACGTTAACTCTGTACCGTAATACCCTGTATATATCCTCCACGTTAACTCTGTACCGTAATACCCTGTATATAGCCTCCACATTAACTCTGTACCGTAATACCCTGTATATAGCCTCCACATTGACTCTGTACCGTAATACCCTGTATAAAGCCTCCACGTTAACTCTGTACCGTAATACCCTGTATATAGCCTCCACATTGACTCTGTACCGTAATACCCTGTATATATCCTCCACGTTAACTCTGTACCGTAATACCCTGTATATATCCTCCACGTTAACTCTGTACCGTAATACCCTGTATATAGCCTCCACATTAACTCTGTACCGTAACACCCTGTATATAGCCTCCACGTTAACTCTGTACCGTAATACCCTGTATATAGCCTCCACATTGACTCTGTACCGTAATACCCTGTATATAGCCTCCACATTGACTCTGTACCGTAATACCCTGTATATAGCCTCCACATTGACTCTGTACCGTAATACCCTGTATATATCCTCCACGTTAACTCTGTACCGTAATACCCTGTATATAGCCTTATCTGTATTTTTTAACTGTATTGATGGTTAGGGGCTCGTAAGTAAGCATTAGATCACAGTGGGAGACTGTTCCTTCTCTTGCTAGAACAAAAGCAATACATTCTTCGTGGAAGTGGCGAACCTGCTGTTTCTACTTGTAAAATCGCAATGCTTGTCAGTGGCCAACATCTTGACCTCGGGCCAATCAGAGACCATGAACCCCAAATGTGGAGTACTCAACAGGAGTGACAACAAAAAGGAATGAAGGGGGGGGATTTTTCTCCCTACATCTATGGACGAGACAGTCACACTTCATTTGAATTGTAGTCTATGGGATGGTAGCTAGCTAAGTACTTTTGGTAGCTAGCTAAGTACTTTTGGTAGCTAGCTAAGTACTTTTGGTAGCTAGCTAAGTACTTTTTTACTTGGGGGCATGCTCCCAAGATGCAAAGAAATACAAAAATACATGATAAAACAACAAATAGTGTATTTTCCATTTTGAATAACTGCGTTTTTTGGAATTCAATGCACACACTGAATATAGAGCCTTCAGAAAGTAATTACACCCCTTGATTTTTTACACATTTTTACAGCCTGTAAATGTATTACATTGAGATTGTGTGTCACTGGCCTACACACAATACTCCTTAACGTCAAAGTGGAATTATGTTTTAAGATTATTATTTTTTTTTTTACATTAATACAAAAAAAAGAAAAACTTCAGTCATTCTTGAGTCAGTAAGTATATATATAAATATTCAACCCTTCTGTTATGGCAAGCCTGATTAAGTTCAGGAGTAAAAATGTGCTTAACAAGTCACATGATATGTTGCATGGACTCTGTGTGTAAATCTTTAAGAGTCTATTGACGCACAAGTGGGTCAAAATAACAAACATCATTTAAAAAATGACCATTAAAAACTATGTTTGTTTAGGTTAGAGATATCTATTTTGCATGGGCTGCGTATCAGTCAATCCACCTATGCCTTCCTGCGGTAAAAGGTGGTTGAGTTACGCTGTGGGTTTGACCCATTCTATTGGCCTAGAAAACGGTTTGACCCATTCTATTGGCGTAGAAAACGGTTTGACCCATTCTATTGGCGTAGAAAACGGTTTGACCCATTCTATTGGCCTAGAAAACGGTTTGACCCATTCTATTGGCCTAGAAAACGTTTTGACCCATTCTATTGGCCTAGAAAATGGTTTGACCCATTCTATTGGCCTAGAAAACGGTTTGACCCATTCTATTGGCCTAGAAAACGGTTTGACCCATTCTATTGGCCTAGAAAACGGTTTGACCCATTCTATTGGCCTAGAAAACGGTTTGACCCATTCTATTGGCCTAGAAAACGGTTTGACCCATTCTATTGGCCTAGAAAACGGTTTGACCCATTCTATTGGCCTAGAAAACGGATTGACCCATTCTATTGGCCTAGAAAACGGATTGACCCATTCTATTGGCCTAGAAAACGGTTTGACCCATTCTATTGGCCTAGAAAACGGTTTGACCCATTCTATTGGCCTAGAAAACGGTTTGACCCATTCTATTGGCCTAGAAAAGGTTTGACCCATTTTATTGGCCTAGAAAACGGTTTGACCCATTCTATTGGCCTAGAAAACGGTTTGACCCATTCTATTGGCCTAGAAAACAGTTTGACCCATTCTATTGGCCTAGAAAACGGTTTGACCCATTCTATTGGCCTAGAAAACGGTTTGACCCATTCTATTGGCCTAGAAAACGGTTTGACCCATTCTATTGGCCTAGAAAACGGTTTGACCCATTCTATTGGCCTAGAAAACGGTTTGACCCATTCTATTGGCCTAGAAAACGGTTTGACCCATTCTATTGGCCTAGAAAACGGTTTGACCCATTCTATTGGCCTAGAAAACGGTTTGACCCATTCTATTGGCCTAGAAAACGGTTTGACCCATTCTATTGGCCTAGAAAATGGTTTGATCCATTCTATTGGCCTAGAAAACGGTTTGACCCATTCTATTGGCCTAGAAAACGGTTTGACCCATTCTATTGGCCTAGAAAACGGTTTGACCCATTCTATTGGCCTAGAAAACGGTTTGACCCATTCTATTGGCCTAGAAAACGGTTTGACCCATTCTATTGGCCTAGAAAACGGTTTGACCCATTCTATTGGCCTAGAAAACGGTTTGACCCATTCTATTGGCCTAGAAAACGGTTTGACCCATTCTATTGAAAGGGGAAACTCTCACGAACACAATTTTGTTTTTATTTAGTCATTTTTGTCACCTTAATTTTATCAGGGAAGACATATTAATGTGCCCTGTATAATACAACACAAATATACACATTATACACTAAATATACATATATACATATATACAGTATATATATATATATATATACACATTCAAATACAAAAACACAGTTATGAGAAGCACAAGTTAAACATCACAAATTATCTCTAAAAATTATTACGTTCCAAATAAGTCCCCAATCAATACTTTAAACTGTCCGAACGTCACCAGAACATGTAGATTAAATGTTTTTAAAATGTTGTTCCAGTGCTTTAAAATTAAAAGCATATTAAAAGCATATTTACCCAGCTCTGTGGAGATCCTAGGAACCTCAAGAGTTAACCTGTGAATGGGTTAGGCAACTCGGGTGTCTGTACTTCAACAGCACGGTCAGATAAGACAAAGGTTTATAAAGTGGGGCCTTGTAAAAACCAAAAGGGAGTCATGTAGAGATCTACGTGTCTTTAGTGAAGTCCAGCCAAGCTTTTGATACAGGATGCAGTAATGAGTAACAAAACAAAGGCCACTATGATAGATGGCATCTAAAGGTTTAAGAGTAGTAGCAGCTGAACTTTGATAAATAATATCAACATAATCAACAACAGATCAAAAGGTTGACCGAATAATCTGCTTCCTACTGCTTAGAGAAAGACACCATCTGTTTCTGGAGAAAAAAAAGCTAACTTTAAATCATAGTTTTATCATAGTTTTTTAAAGCTAACTAATCATAGTTTCTTAACCAGCTCGTTTTTTAAACGTCATATCGACATCAATCCAAAATGCCTCAGTATTTACATGCGGGAACACGTTTAATTGGAGAACCATCTAATGAGTGAACATGTAGTTCATCTGAAACATTCCAACGAGAGTTTAAAAACAACATGTATTTCGTTTTGCAAAAAATAAAACAAGTTATTGAGCCAACCATGATGGGTACTGCACAGTTAAGCAGACTGGGATCCAATTGGTCAGCCCCTGTGAATGTATTGTTGTCTAAAGCATCATATGACTTATTGTTCTGTATATAAATGAAAAGAAAAGCTTTGACTATCATTTCTCTGATCATTAATCAAGATTCCCCTATCAGCATCCAGCCCAGTATCATTGTGAAAAAGCTTAGAAGTTCTTTCAAAGAGAAACAAAATGGTGATTAAATGCATCAATGATGCCATTTTTGTCCGTAATGAGGCCAGTGTCTGAATTCATTTGTTGTGGCAGAAAGGAGGAGGGAGCACCCTTCAGGGATTTTCCCAGAATTCAGCCGGTTTCCCATTACAATCCGAAGGGGCGGTAACATAATAATCAGATTTTGCCTTTCAGATTTGTCTTACACAATGATTCCTCAGCTGCTTTAAAACTTTTACCAGTTCGAGCCTTGACCCAAGCATCATCTCTTTTATGAATGAGTTTGTCCTTCTGTAGCTCAGTTGGTAGAGCATGGCGCTTGTAACGCCAGGGTAGTGGGTTCGATTCCCGGGACCACCCATACGTAGAATGTATGCACACATGACTGTAAGTTGCTTTGGATAAAAGCGTCTGCTAAATGGCATATTATTATTATTATTTATTGATAATCCCAGAGTATACCAGGCATTCCATCTACCTTTAACCCTTAGTTTTTGGAAGGGAGCATAATGATCCACAATAGTATTAAAGACATCTGGGAAAAAAAGTCTGAAAGCTAAATCAGTTTCAGGGATAGCTGAAATAAATAAAGGTCACTAAAAGTCAATTAAGGTCACTAAAATAAAGATTATGTTAAAAAAAACTGTTCATTGAAGTTTTTAAAGGTCCTCTTTGTGATGACACAAGGCTTAGATTTTTGTATTCTCACATCTCTAACTACAAACAACTTGGTCACTAATTTCTTGGTCGAAAACACCATTAGAAACACATTTCACTGGTGTATTCGTTAGAATAAGATCAATCAGAGTTGACTTTAAATAATCACTAGGGTTTGGCCGTGTATGCTTAGTCACCAGCTGGGTTAGGTTTAGATCATTACACATGTCTTTTAGATTGTCAACAATTCTTGAAAACAAAAATGTGCATTTTGTTCTTAATTAATTAAAGGTTAGGGTTAGGTATTATGGTTAGCAGTGTGGTTAAGGTTAGGGTTAGGTTTAAAATAAGATTTGATGACTTTGTGGCTGTGCCAGCTAGTGACCACTCTATAAGAATTGCCTCCAGGGCAAGATTCATGGTGAAAAACGCTAACCTTTACCACCACCCCCGCCCCCCACCCCGCACCGCCTCCCGCCCCGTCTCCCACCCCGCACCGCCTCCCGCCCCGTCTCCCACCCCTCACCCCGCCCTGGGCTTAAAGCTAGATTCCTTAGTCGCTACGGCAACAAGAAAAATATTTATAAAGAAATCTACCCATTTGATTGTTGAAGTATATACCTTATAAAATTATTATTATTATTATTATTATTATTATAAATGCCTCATCAGTTTAGTTCATCTGTCACACTCCATCAGAACCCCAAAATAGAAGCTTGTTTAACTCCAGTGTTTGTAAACAATGTAAATGTAAACAAACACTGTATAGCCTCATAACATGGTTACAACTATAACGTTGATATCATGAATGGTTAGTCCATGCATCCATAGCTCTGTCTAGGAATATCAGCGTGGTTACATTTCTCCCAATCCCTCAGCTTCTCACCTCAACAGTTGTGAGACATTTCTCCCGAACCCTCAGCTTCTCACCTCAACAGATGTGAGACATTTCTCCCGAACCCTCAGCTTCTCACCTCAACAGTTGTGAGACATTTCTCCCGATCCCTCAGCTTCTCACCTCAATAGATGTGAGACATTTCTCCCGATCCCTCAGCTTCTCACCTCAACAGATGTGAGATGACCGCTTTGTTATTGTTTCAACTAAGGATTTAAGCATTAAATAACACATTAACATTTCCAAGCTGGGATTTGGCATTAAATACACATAAAAATTCAAAAGCTGTGATTTAGCCTTAAATATACATTAGACAGCCAGCCAGCCAGCCAGCCAGCCAGCCAGCCAGCCAGCCAGCCAGCCAGCCAGCCAGCCAGCCAGCCAGCCAGACAGACAGACAGACAGACAGACAGACAGACAGACAGACAGACAGACAGACAGACAGACAGACAGAAAACCAGTCAGACAGCCACACATCCAGCCAGCCAGACAACCAGCCACACATCCAGCCAGCCAGACAACCAGCCAGACAGTCATACAGCCAGACTGACAGCCACACATCCAGCCAGACAACCAGCCAGACAGCCAGACAGCCAGACTGACAGCCACACATCCAGATAGCCAGCCAGACAACCAGCCAGACTGACAGCCACACATCCAGCCAGCCAGACAACCAGCCACACATCCAGATAGCCAGCCGGCCAGCCAGCCAGACAACCAGCCACACATCCAGATAGCCAGACAGACAACCAGCCAGACTGACAGCCACACATCCAGGCAGCCAGACAACCAGCCAGACAGCCAGACAGCCAGACTGACAGCCACACATCCAGATAGCCAGCCGGCCAGCCAGCCAGACAACCAGCCACACATCCAGATAGCCAGACAGACAACCAGCCAGACTGACAGCCACACATCCAGGCAGCCAGACAACCAGCCAGACAGCCATACAGCCAGACTGACAGCCACACATCCAGATAGACGGCCAGCCAGCCAGACTGACAGCCACACATCCAGATAGCCAGCCACACATCCAGCCAGCCAGCCAGCCAGCCAGCCAGACAGCCACACATCCAGATAGCCAGCCGGCCGGCCAGCCAGATATCTATCTCTTTGCTCTCTACATGAACTGAAGGTGAACCAATGAATAGATCCTCTCAAACACACTGCTGCACACATGTATTAAAAATGTGTGTGTGTGTGTGTGTGTGTGTGTGTGTGTGTGTGTGTGTGTGTGTGTGTGTGTGTGTGTGTGTGTGTGTGTGTGTGTGTGTGTGTGTGTGTGTGTGTGTGTGTGTGTGTGTGTGTGTGTGTGTGTGTGTGTGTGTGTGTGTGTGTGTACTCGTTTGTGTGTGTGTGCTTATTTGACCTTGTAATGTTTGAAGCTGAGCTGTCTGGGCAGTCACCATCACGATGAGCTGTCTCACCCTCTCCCCCTCTCTCTCCCCCTCTCCCACTCTCTCTCCTAACTCTCTTTCCCTCACAAACTCCTCCCCCCCTCCCTCCCCCTCCCCCTCTCTCTCCTAACTCTCTTTCCCTCCCCAAACTCCTCCCCCTCTCCCTCCCCCTCTCTATCTCCTCACTCTTTTTCCCTCCCCAAACTCCTCCCCCTCTCCCTCCCCCTCTCTATCTCCTCACTCTTTTTCCCTCCCCAAACTCCTCCCCCTCTCTCTCCCCTTTCTCTCTCCTCCCGCCCTCTCTTTCCTCCCTCTCTTTCTCCCCACTCTCACCCTCTCTCCTCTCTCTCACCCTCTCCCTCTTCTCTCTCTCCCCCTCTCTCTCTCCCACTTTCCCTCTCCCCCTCTCTCCCCCTCTCTCATCCCTCTCTCTCCTCCCCCTCTCTCTCCCCCTTTCCCTCTCCCCTCTCTCTCCCCCTCTCTCATCCCTCTCTCTCCTCCATCTCTCTCTCCTCCTTCTCTCTCCTCCCTCTCTCTATCCTCCCCCCTCTCTCTCCCCCCCCTCTCTCCCTCTCTTCCCTCTCTCTCATCCCTCTCTCTCCCCCTCTCTCTTCCCCCTCTCTCATCCCTCTCTCTCTCCCCTCCCTCCCCCTTTCCCTCTCTCCTCCCCCTCTCTCATCCCTCCTCATCCCTCTCCTCCCCCCTCTCTCTCCCCCCTCTTCCCTCTCCCCTCTCTCCCCCTCTCTCATCCCTCTCTCCTCCCTCTCTCTCCTCCCTCTCTCTCCTCTCTCCCTACACGCTGTTAAAACAAACACATGACCAAAGGCTTTTTTTTTCACAACTTGGCAGCTTTGCAGCCAAAGAGACCATCATTACGTTTATGTCATTGTTGTTGTTGTTGTTGTTTACTTATTGCTGTTTACATAATGATAGGCATCAGAAGCCATGTACAATACCCTTTTCACAATACAGGGGCTTATCATAGCTGCCTCTGTAGGATGGCGTGCAGGAGTTAGTGGTTATGACACACACACACAGACACACACACAGACACACAGACACACAGACACACACACACACAGACACACACAGACACAAACACACACACACAGCTATATAACCATCCAGTCAGAAGCAGCAGAGCAAATCAGTCCCCAGAGAAAGGGCAGAGGCAGAGAGCAACAATAATTCCAACTAACCAGTGAACCTACATCAATACTGGCTCTACTAGTTAGAAGGCATGCCTGCAGCAATATCCAGTTTGATGTATATAAGTTATACTAAATCTAGTCTATTTTGTCTTCTAAAGTGTTAAGATAGAGAAATCTCAAGAGATTCCTTATGACCATCAGCTGGGAATGGGGCTTGGGTTAGGTGTAAATGGGGCCTGGGTTAGGTGTAAATGGGGCTTGGGTTAGGTGTAAATGGGGCTTGGGTTAGGTGTAAATGGGGCCTGGGTTGGGTGTAAATGGGGCCTGGGTTGGGTGTAAATGGGGCCTGGGTTAGGTGTAAATGGGGCTTGGGTTAGGTGTAAATGGGGCCTGGGTTGGGTGTAAATGGGGCCTGGGTTGGGTGTAAATGGGGCCTGGGTTAGGTGTAAATGGGGCCTGGGTTGGGTGTAAATGGGGCTTGGGTTAGGTATAAACGGGGCTTGGGTTAGGTGTAAACGGGGCCGGGGTTAGATTCAGAGTTACATCCATTGTGTCCCAGCTATTCTTGGTGTGTGCTGGTGGGAATGTGACTGCCTTGTTGCAGAGAGAATGGATTGAAATGTACAGATGTTGTACCTTAACTTGATCACTCGTTTGTCGCTGAGAATTCTCCTGCTGTATCATAAAATTCAGACAAGATAGATATTGGTCTCCACTAGGCTACAACATACACGTGTCAAGTGTATCCTACGGTTACGAAAGAACTGTCGAATTTGAGGTCAGTTGTGGCCTGAGTTGGTCTAGCGTTTAAGAACGCAGCCTTCAGCATATAGGCCTACCGTATCGACGTGGGTTCGATTCTGCCCAATGCCTTTCTGGCACAAATAGTAACAATACCCACAGTTGACTTGATTTAGTTACATATTTAAAGTATGGACAGTCCAGGGATAGATTATCCCTGATGTTGATATGAAACGACCAGACCCTGTTGATATCATAAATAGGAAACCAATAAAATAGTAACAGTAAGCTACACCAAGGTTAGTTACCATTCACACAAAGAAAGAGTCTGGTGAATCGCCATGATAAACAAAGAAATATTTTAATCCGACTGTACTGCAAAGTTCCACCCCAAAAAATCATCCAAACGCATTTTGTTTTTTAAACATAAAGACCTTGTGAACATTTGTGTGCCTTAATTACAAACTCATCCGGAGTCTTGACACAAGAGTCAATCAGAAAACGGGAAGTCCACTCACACACCCCAGGTGCTCTCATTTGTTGACTTCTGTAACCGTAAAAGCCTTGGTTTCATGCATGTTAACATTGGAAGCCTACTGCCTAAGTTTGTTTTATTCACTGCTTTAGCACACTCTTAGCCGTGTCTGAATCCTGGATCAGGAAAACCACCAAAAACCCTGAAATCTCCATCGCTAACTATAACATTTTCCGCCAAGACAGAACTGCCAAAGGGGGCGGTGTTGCAATCTACTGCAAAGATAGCCTGGATAGTTCTGTATTACTATCCAAGTCTGTACCCAAACAATTCGAGCTTATACTTCTTAAAATTCACCTTTCCAGAAACAGGTCTCTCACTGTTGCCGCTTGCTATAGACCTCTCTCTGACCCCAGCTGTGCCCTCGATACCATATGTGAATTGATTGCCCCCCATCTATCTTCTGAGCTCGTGCTACTAGGTGACCTAAACTGGGGCATGCTTAACACCCCGGCCATCATACAATCTAAGCTTGATGCCCTCAATCTCACACAAATTATCAATGAACCTACCAGGTACAACCCCAAATCCGTAAACACGGGCACCC
>NC_060182.1:3530705-3630705 GCF_021184085.1 Oncorhynchus gorbuscha | reverse complement strand
TCAAATTACAGCCCGGGATGGTCGGAGAATGAGTCCAAATTACAGCCTGGGAGGGTGGGAGAATGAGTCCAAATTACAGCCTGGGAGGGTGGGAGAATGAGTCCAAATTACAGCCTGGGAGGGTGGGAGAATGAGTCCAAATCAAATTACAGCCTGGGAGGGTGGGAGAATGAGTCCAAATTACAGCCTGGGAGGGTCGGAGAATGAGTCCAAATCAAATTACAGCCCGGGAGGGTCGGAGAATGAGTCCAAATTACAGCCTGGGAGGGTCGGAGAATGAGTCCAAATCAAATTACAGCTCGGGAGGGTCGGAGAATGAGTCCAAATTACAGCCTGGGAGGGTCGGAGAATGAGTCCAAATCAAATTACAGCTCGGGAGGGTCGGAGAATGAGTCCAAATCAAATTACAGCCTGTGAGGGTCGGCGAATGAGTCCAAATCAAATTACAGCCCGGGAGGGTCGGAGAATGAGTCCAAATCAAATTACAGCCCGGGAGGGTCGGAGAATGAGTCCAAATTACAGCCCGGGAGGGTCGGAGAATGAGTCCAAATCAAATTACAGCCTGGGAGGGTCGGAGAATGAGTCCAAATCAAATTACAGCCCGGGAGGGTCGGAGAATGAGTCCAAATCAAATTACAGCCTGGGAGGGTCGGCGAATGAGTCCAAATCAAATTACAGCCCGGGAGGGTCGGAGAATGAGTCTAAATCAAATTACAGCCCGGGAGGGTCGGAGAATGAGTCCAAATTACAGCCTGGGAGGGTCGGAGAATGAGTCCAAATTACAGCTCGGGAGGGTCGGAGAATGAGTCCAAATTACAGCCTGTGAGGGTCGGAGAATGAGTCCAAATCAAATTACAGCCTGTGAGGGTCGGAGAATGAGTCCAAATCAAATTACAGCCTGGGAGGGTCGGAGAATGAGTCCAAATTACAGCCTGTGAGGGTCGGAGAATGAGTCCAAATCAAATTACAGCCTGGGAGGGTCGGAGAATGAGTCCAAATCAAATTACAGCCTGGGAGGGTCGGAGAATGAGTCCAAATTACAGCCTGTGAGGGTCGGAGAATGAGTCCAAATTACAGCCTGTGAGGGTCGGAGAATGAGTCCAAATCAAATTACAGCCCGGGAGGGTCGGAGAATGAGTCCAAATCAAATTACAGCCCGGGAGGGTGGGAGAATGAGTCCAAATTACAGCTTGGGAGGGTGGGAGAATGAGTCCAAATCAAATTACAGCCTGGGAGGGTCGGAGAATAAGTCCAAATCAAATTACAGCCCGGGAGGGTCGGAGAATGAGTCCAAATCAAATTACAGCCCGGGAGGGTCGGAGAATGAGTCCAAATTACAGGCTGGGAGGGTCGGAGAATGAGTCCAAATCAAATTACAGCTCGGGAGGGTCGGAGAATGAGTCCAAATTACAGCCTGGGAGGGTCGGAGAATGAGTCCAAATCAAATTACAGCCCGGGAGGGTCGGAGAATGAGTCCAAATCAAATTACAGCCCGGGAGGGTCGGAGAATGAGTCCAAATTACAGCCTGGGAGGGTGGGAGAATGAGTCCAAATTACAGCCTGGGAGGGTGGGAGAATGAGTCCAAATTACAGCCTGGGAGGGTGGGAGAATGAGTCCAAATCAAATTACAGCCTGGGAGGGTCGGAGAATGAGTCCAAATCAAATTACAGCCCGGGAGGGTCGGAGAATGAGTCCAAATTACAGCCTGGGAGGGTCGGAGAATGAGTCCAAATCAAATTACAGCTCGGGAGGGTCGGAGAATGAGTCCAAATTACAAGCCTGGGAGGGTCGGAGAATGAGTCCAAATCAAATTACAGCTCGGGAGGGTCGGAGAATGAGTCCAAATCAAATTACAGCCTGTGAGGGTCAGCGAATGAGTCCAAATCAAATTACAGCCCGGGGAGGGTCGGAGAATGAGTCCAAATCAAATTACAGCCCGGGAGGGTCGGAGAATGAGTCCAAATTACAGCCCGGGAGGGTCGGAGAATGAGTCCAAATCAAATTACAGCCTGGGAGGGTCGGAGAATGAGTCCAAATCAAATTACAGCCCGGGAGGGTCGGAGAATGAGTCCAAATTACAGCCCGGGAGGGTCGGAGAATGAGTCTAAATCAAATTACAGCCCGGGAGGGTCGGACAATGAGTCCAAATCAAATTACAGCCTGGGAGGGTCGGAGAATGAGTCCAAATCAAATTACAGCCCGGGAAGGTGGGGAATGAGTCTAAATCAAATTACAGCCCGGGAGGGTCGGAGAATGAGTCCAAATCAAATTACAGCCTGGGAGGGTCGGAGAATGAGTCCAAATCAAATTACAGCACGGGAGGGTCGGAGAATGAGTCCAAATTACAGCCTGTGAGGGTCGGAGAATGAGTCCAAATCAAATTACAGCCTGGGAGGGTCGGAGAATGAGTCCAAATCAAATTACAGCCCGGGAGGGTCGGAGAATGAGTCCAAATTACAGCCTGTGAGGGTCGGAGAATGAGTCCAAATCAAATTACAGCCCGGGAGGGTCGGAGAATGAGTCCAAATCAAATTACAGCCCGGGAGGGTCGGAGAATGAGTCCAAATTACAGCCCGGGAGGGTCGGAGAATGAGTCTAAATCAAATTACAGCCCGGGAGGGTCGGAGAATGAGTCCAAATCAAATTACAGCCTGGGAGGGTCGGAGAATGAGTCCAAATCAAATTACAGCCCGGGAGGGTGGGGAATGAGTCTAAATCAAATTACAGCCCGGGAGGGTGGGAGAATATGTCCAAATTACAGCCCGGGAGGGTCGGAGAATGAGTCCAAATCAAATTACAGCCTGGGAGGGTCGGAGAATGAGTCCAAATCAAATTACAGCCCGGGAGGGTCGGAGAATGAGTCCAAATTACAGCCCGGGAGGGTCGGAGAATGAGTCCAAATCAAATTACAGCCTGGGAGGGTCGGAGAATGAGTCCAAATCAAATTACAGCCCGGGAGGGTGGGGAATGAGTCTAAATCAAATTACAGCCCGGGAGGGTGGGAGAATATGTCCAAATTACAGCCCGGGAGGGTCGGAGAATGAGTCCAAATCAAATTACAGCCCGGGAGGGTCGGAGAATGAGTCCAAATTACAGCCTGTGAGGGTCGGAGAATGAGTCCAAATCAAATTACAGCCTGGGAGGGTCGGAGAATGAGTCCAAATCAAATTACAGCCGGGAGGGTCGGAGAATGAGTCCAAATTACAGCCTGTGAGGGTCGGAGAATGAGTACAGCCTGGGAGGGTGGGAGAAATCAAATTACAGCCTGGGAGGGTCGGAGAATGAGTCCAAATCAAATTACAGCCCGGGAGGGTCGGAGAATGAGTCCAAATCAAATTACAGCTCGGGAGGGTCGGAGAATAAGTCCAAATCAAAAGTATTCAAAACGGGGAGGACACTTCTCTACTCCGTTTCTATTTTGAAGCCTCAACATCAACGCTTCAACAGGAAGTATGACGCAATCATGTAAAACAAATTACACCAAATTTATTGAAATCGATGGCGGACGTTATTTGGGATGAAACGAAAGAAAATACACTCCGACTTCGGAATATAATGATTAATTATTATTATTAATTAATATAATGAGCCTATTCACATCTCATATGTTGCCTGACTACAATATTTTATATATAGAATATTTTATCTTGATACGTTAAAAAAATAAATGCTGTGTTATTTTTGTCATGGTTACCTGCTATACAATACCCACCGTAGTGTGCGTAGGTCGCAATCCCATAATAAGTCAATAGAGCTAACTGGCTAGCAAGCCACAAAGAATTGGTAGGTTTAGTTAGCAAGCCACGGAGAGATGACAGCTAACTGGCTAGCTAATACTGATTTGCCTGTTTAACCAGTTAGCTGGCAAGCGAGATTACAACCATTCAATACAGTATATCTAGCTGATAATTAGGAAGTAAAACGTTTGCTTTGTGTATATATTGTTTAGTCTCTATTGATGTCATTCTCCTGGCTGGAAGAAGGGTCAGTGAATGGGGAGGTACAGATTGAGGTTATACAGTAGGGGGGAGAGCTGCTCAGCATGAGGTAATACAGTAGGGGGAGTGCTGCTCAGCGTGAGGTAATACAGTAGGGGGAGTGCTGAGGTAATACAGTAGGGGAGTGCTGCTCAGCATGAGGTAATACAGTAGGGGGAGTGCTCAGCGTGAGGTACAGCCTGGGAGGGTCGGAGAATGAGTCCAAATCAAATTACAGCCGGGAGGGGGAGTGCTGCTCAGCGTGAGGTAATACAGTAGGGGGGAGTGCTGAGGTAATACAGTAGGGGGAGTGCTGCTCAGCGTGAGGTAATACAGTAGGGGAGTGCTGCTCAGCGTGAAACAAAACCAAACAGTAGGGGAGTGCTGAGGTAATACAGTAGGGGAGTGCTGATTAATCAGCGTGAGGTAATGCAGTAGGGGGAGTGCTGCTCAGCATGAGGTAATACAGTAGGAGGAGTGCTGCTCAGCATGAGGTAATACAGTAGGGAGAGTGCTGAGGTTATACAGTAGGGGGAGTGCTGCTCAGCATGAGGTAATACAGTAGGGGAGTGTGAGGTAATACAGTAGGGGGAGTGCTGCTCAGCTGAGGTAATACAGTAGGAGGATTCAATACAGTTATGTGAGGTAAAACAGTAGGGGGATTTTTGTGAGGTAATACAGTAGGGGGAGTGTGAGGTAATACAGTAGGGGGAGTGCTGCTTGAGCGTGAGGTAATACAGTAGGAGGAGTGTGAGGTAATACAGTAGGGGGAGTGTGAGGTAATACAGTAGGGGGAGTGCTGCTCAGCGTGAGGTAATACAGTAGGGGAGTGCTGCTCAGCGTGAGGTAATACAGTAGGGGGGAGTGCTGCTCAGCGTGAGGTAATACAGTAGGAGGAGTGCTGCTCAGCGTGAGGTAATACAGTAGGGGGAGTGCTGCTCAGCGTGAGGTAATACAGTAGGGGAGTGCTGTGCTGAGGTAATACAGTAGGGGAGTGCTGAGGTAATACAGTAGGGGGAGTGCTGAGGTAATACAGTAGGGGAGTGCTGCTCAGCGTGAGGTAATACAGTAGGGGGAGTGCTGCTCAGCGTGAGGTAATACAGTAGGGGAGTGCTGAGGTAATACAGTAGGGGAGTGCTGAGGTAATACAGTAGGGGGAGTGCTGAGGTAATACAGTAGGGGAGTGCTGAGGTAATACAGTAGGGGAGTGCTGCTCAGCGTGAGGTAATACAGTAGGGGGAGAGCTGCTCAGCGTGAGGTATACAGTAGGGGGAGTGCTGCTCAGCAGTAGGGGGAGTGTCAGCATGTGTAATACAGTAGGGGGAGTGCTGCTCAGCGTGAGGTAATGCAGTAGGGGGGAGAGCTGCTCAGCGTGAGGTAATACAGTAGGGGGGAGTGCTGCTCAGCGTGAGGTAATACAGTAGGAGGAGTGCTGCTCAGCGTGAGGTAATACAGTAGGGGGAGTGCTGCTCAGCGTGAGGTAATACAGTAGGGGGAGTGCTGCTCAGCGTGAGGTAATACAGTAGGAGGAGTGCTGCTCAGCGTGAGGTAATACAGTAGGAGGAGTGCTGCTCAGCGTGAGGTAATACAGTAGGGGGAGTGCTGAGGTAATACAGTAGGGGAGTGCTGAGGTAATACAGTAGGGGAGTGCTGAGGTAATACAGTAGGGGGAGTGCTGAGGTAATACAGTAGGGGAGTGCTGCTCAGCGTGAGGTAATACAGTAGGGGAGTGCTGAGGTAATACAGTAGGGGGAGTGCTGCTCAGCGTGAGGTAATACAGTAGGGGGAGAGCTGCTCAGCGTGAGGTTATACAGTAGGGGAGTGCTGCTCAGCGTGAGGTAATGCAGTAGGGGGAGAGCTGCTCAGCGTGAGGTAATGCAGTAGGGGTGGTGCTGCTCAGCGTGAGGTTATACAGTAGGGGGAGTGCTGCTCAGCGTGAGGTAATGCAGTAGGGGGAGAGCTGCTCAGCGTGAGGTAATACAGTAGGGGAGTGCTGCTCAGCGTGAGGTTATACAGTAGGGGAGTGCTGCTCAGCGTGAGGTAATGCAGTAGGGGAGAGCTGCTCAGCGTGAGGTAATGCAGTAGGGGGAGAGCTGCTCAGCGTGAGGTAATACAGTAGGGGGAGGCTGCAGCGTGAGGTAATACAGTAGGGGGAGTGCTGCTCAGCGTGAGGTAATACAGTAGGGGGAGTGCTGAGGTGAGGTAATACAGTAGGGGGAGTGCTGAGGTAATACAGTAGGGGGAGTGCTGAGGTAATACAGTAGGGGGAGTGCTGCTCAGCGTGAGGTAATACAGTAGGGGAGTGTGAGGTAATACAGTAGGGGGGGGAGTGTGAGGTAATACAGTAGGGGGAGTGTGAGGTAATACAGTAGGGGAGTGTGAGGTAATACAGTAGGGGAGTGCTGCTCAGCGTGAGGTAATACAGTAGGGGAGTGCTGCTCAGCGTGAGGTAATACAGTAGGGGGGAGTGCTGCTCAGCGTGAGGTAATACAGTAGGAGGAGGAGCAGCGTGAGGTAATGCAGTAGGGGGAGTGCTGCTCAGCGTGAGGTAATACAGTAGGGGGGGCTGCTCAGCTGAGGTTATACAGTAGGGGGAGTGCTGAGGTTATACAGTAGGGGGAGAGCTGCTCAGCGTGAGGTAATGCAGTAGGGGGAGAGCTGCTCAGCGTGAGGTTATGCAGTAGGGGGAGAGCTGCTCAGCGTGAGGTAATACAGTAGGGGGAGAGCTGCAGCGTGAGGTAATGCAGTAGGGGGAGTGCTGCTCAGCGTGAGGTAATACAGTAGGGGGAGTGCTGAGGTAATACAGTAGGGGGAGTGCTGCTCAGCGTGAGGTAATACAGTAGGGGAGTGCTGAGGTAATACAGTAGGGGAGTGCTGAGGTAATACAGTAGGGGAGTGCTGAGGTAATACAGTAGGGGGAGTGCTGCTCAGAGTGAGGTAATACAGTAGGGGGAGTGTGAGGTAATACAGTAGGGGAGTGTGAGGTAATACAGTAGGGGAGTGTGAGGTAATACAGTAGGGGGAGTGTGAGGTAATACAGTAGGGGAGTGCTGCTCAGCGTGAGG
The DNA here is from genome assembly GCF_021184085.1 of Oncorhynchus gorbuscha. NCBI lineage: Eukaryota > Metazoa > Chordata > Actinopteri > Salmoniformes > Salmonidae > Oncorhynchus > Oncorhynchus gorbuscha. The sequence continues at coordinate 3,623,662 of NC_060182.1, read as the reverse complement.
TAATACAGTAGGGGAGTGCTGCTCAGCGTGAGGTAATACAGTAGGGGGAGTGCTGCTCAGCGTGAGGTAATACAGTAGGAGGAGGAGCAGCGTGAGGTAATACAGTAGGGGGAGTGCTGCTCAGCGTGAGGTAATACAGTAGGGGGAGTGCTGAGGTAATACAGTAGGGGGAGTGCTGAGGTTATACAGTAGGGGGAGTGCTGCTCAGCGTGAGGTAATGCAGTAGGGGGAGAGCTGCTCAGCGTGAGGTAATGCAGTAGGGGGAGAGCTGCTCAGCGTGAGGTAATACAGTAGGGGGAGGAGCAGCGTGAGGTAATACAGTAGGGGGAGTGCTGCTCAGCGTGAGGTAATACAGTAGGGGGAGTGCTGAGGTAATACAGTAGGGGGAGTGCTGAGGTAATACAGTAGGGGGAGTGCTGAGGTAATACAGTAGGGGGAGTGCTGCTCAGAGTGAGGTAATACAGTAGGGGGAGTGTGAGGTAATACAGTAGGGGGAGTGTGAGGTAATACAGTAGGGGGAGTGTGAGGTAATACAGTAGGGGGAGTGTGAGGTAATACAGTAGGGGGAGTGCTGCTCAGCGTGAGGTAATACAGTAGGAGGAGGAGCAGCGTGAGGTAATACAGTAGGGGAGTGCTGAGGTAATACAGTAGGGGGAGTGCTGAGGTAATACAGTAGGGGGAGTGCTGAGGTAATACAGTAGGGGAGTGTGAGGTAATACAGTAGGGGAGTGTGAGGTAATACAGTAGGGGAGTGCTGCTCAGCGTGAGGTAATACAGTAGGGGGAGTGCTGCTCAGCGTGAGGTAATACAGTAGGGGAGTGTGAGGTAATACAGTAGGGGGAGTGCTGCTCAGCGTGAGGTAATACAGTAGGGGAGTGCTGCTCAGCGTGACGTAATACAGTAGGGGGAGTGCTGCTCAGCGTGAGGTAATACAGTAGGGGAGGAGCAGCGTGAGGTAATACAGTAGGGGGAGTGCTGCTCAGCGTGAGGTAATACAGTAGGGGGAGTGCTGAGGTAATACAGTAGGGGGAGTGCTGAGGTAATACAGTAGGGGGAGTGCTGAGGTAATACAGTAGGGGGAGTGCTGCTCAGAGTGAGGTAATACAGTAGGGGGAGTGTGAGGTAATACAGTAGGGGGAGTGCTGAGGTAATACAGTAGGGGGAGTGCTGAGGTAATACAGTAGGGGAGTGCTGAGGTAATACTGTAGGGGAGTGCTGAGGTAATACTGTAGGGGGAGTGCTGCTCAGCGTGAGGTAATACAGTAGGGGAGTGCTGAGGTAATACAGTAGGGGGGAGTGCTGCTCAGCGTGAGGTAATACAGTAGGGGAGTGCTGCTCAGCGTGAGGTAATACAGTAGGGGGAGTGGGAGGTAATACAGTAGGGGGAGTGCTGCTCAGCATGAGGTAATACAGTAGGGGAGTGCTGCTCAGCGTGAGGTAATACAGTAGGGGGAGTGGGAGGTAATACAGTAGGGGGGAGTGCTGAGGTAATACAGTAGGGGGGAGTGCTGAGGTAATACAGTAGGGGGAGTGCTGAGGTAATACAGTAGGGGGAGTGCTGAGGTAATACAGTAGGGGGAGTGTGAGGTAATACAGTAGGGGGAGTGCTGAGGTAATACAGTAGGGGGAGTGTGAGGTAATACAGTAGGGGGAGTGTGAGGTAATACAGTAGGGGGAGGAAGACACAAAGACACAAAGCCAAATCTACACTGGTGTTGCTCACCAAGAGGAGAGTGAATGTTCCTGAGTGGCTTAAATCTACTTGAAAATCTATGGCTTGAACATTTCTGTCTAGCAGTGATCAACAACCAACTTGACAGGGCTTGAAGAATTTTCAAAAGAATAATGTGCAAATATTGTACAATCCTGGTGTGCAATGCAATATGGGTGTTTTGTTTTTTTTTACCCAGAAAGACGCGGCCAAAAGGTGATTCTAACATGTATTGACTCAGGGGTGTTAATACTTACATAAATGAGATATTTCTGTATTTCATTTTTATTCATTTTTTTAAATCAAAAATGTCTAAAAAAACATGTTTTCATTCTGTCATTATTGGGTGTTGTGTGTAGATGGGTGAGAGATAAAAAAAATATATATATATATTCAATACATATTATTATTATTATTATTATTATATTATAATTCAGGCTAGTGTGAAATATGTCAGGAGGCATGAATGCATTCTGAAGGCGCTGTACCTCTCTCTCTCTCTCTCTCTCTCTCTCTCTCTCTCTCTCTCTCTCTCTCTCTCTCTCTCTCTCTCTCTCTCTCTGTCTCTCTCTCTCTCTCTCTCTCTCTCTGTCTCTCTCTGTCTCTCTGTCTCTCTGTCTCTCTCTCTCTCTCTCTCTCTCTCTCTCTCTCTCTCTCTCTCTCTCTCTCTCTCTCTCTCTCTCTGTCTCTGTCTCTGTCTCTGTCTCTGTCTCTCTCTCTCTCTCTCTCTCTCTCTCTCTCTCTCTCTCTCTCTCTCTCTCTCTCTCTGTCTCTGTCTCTGTCTCTGTCTCTGTCTCTGTCTCTGTCTCTGTCTCTGTCTCTCTCTCTCTCTCTCTCTCTCTCTCTCTCTGTCTCTCTCTCTCTCTCTCTCTCTCTCTCTCTCTCTCTCTCTCTCTCTCTCTCTCTCTCTCTCTGTCTCTCTCTCTCTCTCTCTCTCTCTCTCTCTCTCTCTCTCTGTCTCTGTCTCTCTCTCTCTCTCTCTCTCTCTCTCTCTCTCTCTCTCTCTCTCTCTCTCTCTCTCTCTCTCTCTCTGTCTCTCTCTCTCTCTCTCTCTCTCTCTCTCTCTCTCTCTCTCTCTCTCTCTCTCTCTCTCTCTCTCTCTCTCTCTCTCTGTCTCTCTCTCTCTCTCTCTCTCTCTCTCTCTCTCTCTCTCTCTCTCTCTCTCTCTCTCTCTCTCTCTCTCTCTCTCTCTCTCTCTCTCTCTCTCTCTCTCTCTCTCTCTCTCTGTCTCTCTCTCTCTCTCTCTCTCTCTCTCTCTCTCTCTCTCTCTCTCTCTCTCTCTCTCTCTCTCTCTCTCTCTCTCTCTCTCTCTCTCTCTCTCTCTCTCTCTCTCTCTCTCTCTCTCTCTCTCTCTCTCTCTCTCTCTCTCTCTCTCTCTCTCTATCCTCTACCCTGGGCTCGACACACTGCACAGACGTACAGGGGTACAGACGTATTTCCTGTTTCTCGTTTGCTTCAGAAGGCGACTAGAATACTGTGGTTAAGCATCATCTATGGCCTCAACTTTCACTAACAGACACACACACGCGCGCGGGCGCGCACACGCAGGCACACAGGCACATGCACACACACACACACACACACACGCACGCACGCACGCACACACACACACACACACACACACACACACACACACACACACACACACACACACACACACACACACACACACACACACACGCGCACACACACACGCACACACACACACTTGCGTATACTATAAAGTGTATACTATAATCCCTGATCTGAGAAGTCCTTGTGCTCAGATCCCCGCAGCAGACCAGCAGCATGGATGGAAACAACCACTGGTGTGTAACCTAATCTCTGTACCAGATGGCTTTTAGGTTGAGAATGGGGGGGTGTTTATAAACTTCTTAAAGGGAATGTCTGACTGCCTCTGCACGGTTAACGGTATTATGTCTGCACAATTAAATGCACAGCCCATTATCAGCCTAAAATTGAGGTCATGTTACACGTAAGGTTAAGCTTCAACTGATTGACGCTTACGTGTCAACTGGCAAATTCTCCCAAAAAGCTTTGCAGCGCCAAAGGGAAAAGATGTGCGTCAATTTATTGGGACAGATATTCTAGCTGTTTCGAAGTTAGTTTGTGTTTATGACTGGTGAAGACACAGACCAGACAAACCAGAGGTTTCAGATCTTCAACAATCCCAGGAGAAGTTACAATCCCATGTCTTTTAACTGACCTGTAGAGAACCACTGCGATTATTATTATTATTATTTGACCCTGCTGGTCATTTATGAACGCTTGAACATCTTGGTCATGTTCTGTTAGAATCTCCAACCGACACAGCCAGAAGAGGACTGGCCACCCCTCCTAGCCTGGTTCCTCTCTAGGTTTCTAATCTCCACCCGGCACAGCCAGAAGAGGACTGGCTACCCCTCCTAGCCTGGTTCCTCTCTAGGTTTCTAATCTCCACCCGGCACAGCCAGAAGAGGACTGGCCACCCCTCCTAGCCTGGTTCCTCTCTAGGTTTCTAATCTCCACCCGGCACAGCCAGAAGAGGACTGGCCACCCCTCCTAGCCTGGTTCCTCTCTAGGTTTATAATCTCCACCTGGCACAGCCAGAAGAGGACTGGCCACCCCTCATAGCCTGGTTCCTCTCTAGGTTTATAATCTCCACCAGGCACAGCCAGAAGAAGACTGGCCACCCCTCAGAGCCTGGTTCCTCTCTAGGTTTCTCTCTAGGTTCTGGCCTTTCTAGGGAGTTTTTCCTAGCCACCGTGCTTCTACACCTGCATTGCTTGCTGTTTGGGGTTTTAGGCTGGGTTTCTGTACAGCACTTTGAGATATCAGCTGATGTAAGAAGGGCTTCATAAATACATTTGATTGATTGTCCTCAAAGAACACACTCAGAGCATTGGAGTATGAAGTACGGTAGTATGCGGAGAGAAACACACACACACACACACACACACACACACACACACACACACACACACACACACACACACACACACACACACACACACACACACACACACACACACACACACACACACACACACACACACACTAAAAGGTAAGGTAATGACTCACTGTCTGTGGTTGGTGGAGCTGTGAAGTACGGTAATATGCGTAGAGAAAAAGGGCTTTTAAAAAAAAAGGAGCTTTATAAAATAATTTGATTGATTAATTGATAAAGAAAATATCGCTGGTTATTAATCCTTTATAGATCGTCATCTTCAATAATCCCCCACCCCACCCGGCTTAGACAGGGCTTGGACTCTAGAGTCAAGCCTTTAAAGATCGTTATCTTCAACAATCTCAGGAGAACTTCCAATCCCGTGTGTTTTAACTGACCTCGTTGTAGAGACGATATGGATATCTGAATATATGAATATATGAATATGAATTCTAATTCGTATAATAACCTAGTGGATGACCTGCAGAGAGCTGGGACCAAAGTAACAAAGCCTACCATCAGTAACACACAACGCCGCCAGGGACTCAAATCCTGCAGTGCCAGACGTGTCCCCCTGCTTAAGCCAGTACATGTCCAGGCCCGTCTGAACTTTGCTAGGGAGCATTTGGATGATCCAGAAGAAGATTGGGAGAATGTCATATGGTCAGATGAAACTTTTTGGTAAAAACTCAACTCGTCGTGTTTGGAGAACAAAGAATGCTGAGTTGCATCCAAAGAACACCATACCTACTGTGAAGCATGGGGGTGGAAACATCATGCTTTGGGGCTGTTTTTCTGCAAAGGGACCAGGACGACTCATCCGTGTAAAGGAAATAATGAATGGGGCCATGTACGTGAGATTTTGAGTGAAAACCTCCTTCCATCAGCAAGGGCATTGAAGATGAAACGTGGCTGGGTCTTTCAGCAGGAAAATGATCCCAAACACACTGCCCAGACAACGAAGGAGTGGCTTCGTAAGAAGCATTTCAAGGTCCTGGAGTGGCCTAGCCAGTCTCCAGATCTCAGCCCCATAGAAAATCTTTGGAGGGAGTTGAAAGTCCGTGTTGCCCAGCAACAGCCCCAAAACATCACTGCTCTAGAGGAGATCTGCATGGAAGAATGGCCCAAAATACCAGCAACAGTGTGTGAAAACCTTGTGAAGACGTTTGACCTCTGTCATTGCCAACAAAGGGTATATAACAAAGTATTGAGATAAACTTTTGTTATTGACCAAATACTTATTTTCCACCATAATTTGCAAATAAATTCATTATAAATCCTACAATGTGATTTTCTGGATTTTTTTTCTCATTTTGTCTGTCATAGTTGAAGTGTACCTATGATTAAAATTACAGGCCTCTCTCATCTTTTTAAGTGGGAGAACTTGCACAATTGGTGGCTGACTAAATACTTTTTTCCCCACTGTATATATAAATATACAGTTTCCTGATCTTTATTATATCTCAACAAAGTTATTTTAGACGTATTTTGGACTATTTGTTGTTACATTTATTGAATATGTTATTCAATATGTTTCTATGGGCTAATAGCAGCAAGGTCAAATTCCATATTTCATCAAATAATTGTTGATATAGATATGTTTTGATTCCTTAAGGAGTCTTACAATTATAATAGCTAAGTAATCCTTGGGGTGACCATCGTAAAACAATTCCATATGTTAGTTTAGTACCGTCCGTCCCCCCGTACCCCCCCCCCCCCCCACCCCACCCGGCTTAGACAGGGCTTAGACTCTAGAGTCAAGCCTTTAAAGATCGTTATCTTCAACAATCTCAGGAGAACTTCCAATCCCGTGTGTTTTAACTGACCTCGTTGTAGAGACGAGATATGGCTGGTTATTAATCCTTTATAAGTTGTTATTGTCAATAATCCCCCAAAAGGAGAATTTCCACTGTGATGTTTGTGGGACAGGATGTGAATCAGCATAGGGGATAGGACAGCGTTTCCCAAACCCCCATGGGGTGCACTTTTTTTTTCTTCTTTTTGCCCTAGCACTACACAGCTGATTCAAATAATCAAAGCGTGATGATTCGTTTATGATTTGAATCAGCTGTGTAGTTTCTAGGACAAACAAACTAAACGGGAACCCTGGGGGGACCCCAGGACCGGGAGACGCTGGGATAGGATAGGCATTATCATGCAGTTTAATTCATCTCAGGATCCTGCACTTAACCAGATGTGCTGGTTACTAAGGCAGCTGAGCGCTTTGCTGAATCAGAGAGGTTATGTAGTGTAAAGTCTACTGAATCAGAGAGGTTATGCAGTGTAAAGTCTACTGAATCAGAGAGGTTATGCAGTGTAAAGTCTACTGAATCAGAGAGGTTATGCAGTGTAAAGTCTACTGAATCAGAGAGGTTATGCAGTGTAAAGTCTACTGAATCAGGTAGGTTATGCAGTGTAAAGTCTACTGAATCAGAGAGGTTATTTAGTGTAAAGTCTACTGAATCAGAGAAGTTATGCAGTGTAAAGTCTACTGAATCAGAGAGGTTATGTAGTGTAAAGTCTACTGAATCAGAGAGGTTATGTAGTGTAAAGTCTACTGAATCAGAGAGGTTATGTAGTGTAAAGTCTACTGAATCAGAGAGGTTATGTAGTGTAAAGTCTACTGAATCAGAGGTTATGTAGTGTAAAGTCTAAGGAGTGATGACAGGTGCCAGGTTAGTAGTGATGACAGGTTTGTAGTGATGACAGGTTTGTAGTGATGACAGGTGTCAGGGTTTGTAGTGATGACAGGTTTGTAGTGATGACAGGTGTCAGGTTTGTAGTGATGACAGGTTTGTAGTGATGACAGGTGTCAGGTTTGTAGTGATGACAGGTTAGTAGTGATGACAGGTTTGAAGGGATGACAGGTTTGAAGGGATGACAGGTGTCAGGTTAGTAGTGGTGACAGGTGACAGGTTTGTAGTGATGACAGGTGTCAGGTTAGTAGTGATGACAGGTTTGTAGTGATGACAGGTGTCAGGTTAGTAGTGGTGACAGGTGACAGGTTTGTAGTGATGACAGGTTAGTAGTGATGACAGGTTTGTAGTGATGACAGGTGTCAGGTTAGTAGTGATGACAGGTGTCAGGTTTGTAGTGATGACAGGTTTGTAGTGATGACAGGTGTCAGGTTAGTAGTGATGACAGGTGTCAGGTTAGTAGTGATGACAGGTTTGTAGTGATGACAGGTTTGTAGTGATGACAGGTGTCAGGTTAGTAGTGATGACAGGTGTCAGGTTTGTAGTGATGACAGGTGTCAGGTTTGTAGTGATGACAGGTTAGTAGTGATGACAGGTGTCAGGTTTGTAGTGATGACAGGTTTGTAGTGATGACAGGTGTCAGGTTTGTAGTGATGACAGGTGTCAGGTTTGTAGTGATGACAGGTTTGTAGTGATGACAGGTGTCAGGTTTGTAGTGATGACAGGTGTCAGGTTAGTAGTGATGACAGGTTTGTAGTGATGACAGGTTTGTAGTGATGACAGGTGTCAGGTTAGTAGTGATGACAGGTTTGAAGGGATGACAGGTTTGAAGGGATGACAGGTGTCAGGTTAGTAGTGATGACAGGTGTCAGGTTAGTAGTGATGACAGGTTTGTAGTGATGACAGGTTAGTAGCGATGTCAGGTTTGTAGTGATGACAGATGTCAGGGTTTGTAGAGTCTCCAAAGTGGGATGTGATGTTCACCTGAACTCCAAGCCCACACTCTGCCTGTGGAGACAACCAACTCTCTCGTCATGTAGATATCATGAATATGAGCACTTACAATGACCCTGACGCACAGCTAATAGTTCAACCAAGCATTGATAAACGCAGCGAGGAGAATAGATTGATTCCTTTGAAATCTCACAGTCGGTCCAACTAAAAATAAGAGTTGCTTTCAGCCGGGCTATGCTGTGGCTAAAGGTACTATCATGCAATGTTAGATTAAGGAATGGAGGGAACAAGACTGAAAATGTGACAACTTGAGGAGAGTAAATCTATAATCTGCGAAAGCCGTTAGGAGGTCCGGTCAGGTTAAGGTTTGTGGTTATCTAGATCTCTGGCTCCCTCTTGAGTCATTTGTGTCTTATTTCATCAAACAGTGCGCTTAAAGCATCAGACAATGCTCAATGCATATAGTTGATTTTATTAAAACACATAGGGCGTGTCTATATATGGAAAAATACACATTTTAAAAAATTTCCTCCAATCGAAAGAACAGACAACTTTCGGTCGACCAAGATTTTTTTTAGTCTGGGACAAACCAAGACTCAATGATACCGTCAGGATGTTTTCAACTCAATGTCAGCAAGATCATTTATTCAAATAAATAATAATGTCAATAAGATAATGTATTCGGCTCAATGATAATGTTGGTAGGATAATGTATTAAACTCAATGATAATGGCAGTAGGATAATGAATTCAAAGCAGCTCTAAATATGATTATTTCACATCATCAACCTCTCCTCCATTTTCATCAACAAAACACACACACACACACACACACACACACACACACACACACACACACACACACACACACACACACACACACACACACACACACACACACACACACACACACACACACACACACACAACAAAATAACAGTGGTGCTGTTTGTCCTAATGAGGAGTCCTTCTTTAAACTGCTAGGACTATGATTATACACACTGCAATCTGTGGTAGTATCAGAAATCATGATGGGTCACCACACTCTACATTCTGATCCTGGTCACATTAGCCATGGCAACAGTGAGACAGATGGAGAGAATGGTGTGTGTGTGTGTGTGTGTGTGTGTGTGTGTGTGTGTGTGTGTGTGTGTGTGTGTGTGTGTGTGTGTGTGTGTGTGTGTGTGTGTGTGTGTGTGTGTGTGTGTGTGTGTGTGTGTGTGTGTGTGTGTGTGTGTGTGTGTGTGTGTGTGAGTGTGAAAGTGCGAGTGTGTGTGTGTTTGGTTGGGGGTTCACTTCATTTAGGCCAGAACAGATGTTCAACACCAATAGCTATGGTTTTACACACACACACACAAACACACATACACACACACACACACACACACACACACACACAGGTTTCCCCATCTTAAGTGATCAGGATAAAACTGTTTTAGAACACCGAGAATTAAACGATTAGTGATTTAAGTAGAGGATCCTACTTCAACATCTAAGGAGGATTAAACGGTTTTAATAATATTATGATAATGATTTCATGAGAAACGCAGGAGATATAGGGATCTTCCCAAATGGCATTCCTATTCCTTCTATAGTGCACTACATTGACCAGGGCCCATAGAGAACTATATAGGGAACAGCTGCCATTTGGGACAGATGGTCATGTGATCCATTTCCTCTTTTTCCTGTAAAGTACTCTCAGCATGTTTAGAAGAACAGAGGGGGGGGGGGGTCAGGGATGAGTGTTTTTGATGGATAGATGGATGAGTGTTTTTGATGGACAGACGGATGAGTGTTTTTGATGGATAGCTGGATGAGTGTTTTTGATGGACAGATGGATGAGTGTTTTTGATGGATAGACGGATGAGTGTTTTTTATGGACAGATGGATGAGTGTTTTTGATGGACAGATGGACAGACGGATGAGTGTTTTTTATGGACAGACGGATGAGTGTTTTTGATGGACAGATGGACAGACGGATGAGTGTTTTGATGGACAGATGGACAGACGGATGAGTGTTTTTGATGGACAGATGGATGAGTGTTTTTGATGGACAGACGGATGAGTGTTTTTGATGGATAGATGGATGAGTGTTTTTGAGTGTTTTTGATGGACAGACGGATGAGTGTTTTTGATGGACAGACGGATGAGTGTTTTTGATGGACAGACGGATGAGTGTTTTTGATGGACAGACGGATGAGTGTTTTTGATGGATAGATGGATGAGTGTTTTTGATGGACAGACGGATGAGTGTTTTTGATGGACAGACGGATGAGTGTTTTTGATGGACAGACGGATGAGTGTTTTTGATGGACAGACGGATGAGTGTTTTTGATGGACAGACGGATGAGTGTTTTTGATGGACAGACGGATGAGTGTTTTTGATGGACAGACGGATGAGTGTTTTTGAGTGTTTTTGATGGACAGACGGATGAGTGTTTTTGATGGACAGACGGATGAGTGTTTTTGATGGACAGACGGATGAGTGTTTTTGATGGACAGACGGATGAGTGTTTTTGAGTGTTTTTGATGGACAGACGGATGAGTGTTTTTGATGGACAGATTTTTACATTAGATACCTCTGTCTTGCATGATATCTATTCTATTAGGATATCTGTTTTCCCTGTTTGGGTCGAGACACGTTGTGTGCCACGCCTAGCTGTTTGGGTCGAGACACGTTGTGTGCCACGCCTAGCTGTTTGGGTCGAGACACGTTGTGTGCCACGCCTAGCTGTGTAACCAAGACATTTGATCCACCTTCTACCGTTGTGAATAACGTGTGGCGCTTCGTCAATAGACTATCATACAGGCCACATTGTTTTGGTCTATGGATGCATGTCAATGTGTCTTTCATCCTCGTCCACATATCTATAGTTTATATTCCACCTCATAGTGACCCATCTACAGTTTCTATTCCACCTCATTGTGATTCATCTACAGTTTCTATTCCACCTCATAGTGATCCATCTATAGTTTCTATTCCACCTCATTGAGATCCATCTACAGTTTCTATTCCACCTCATTGTGATCCATTCACCATCTACAGTTTCTATTCCACCTCATTGTGATCCATCTATAGTTTCTATTCCACCTCATTGTGATCCATCTACAGTTTATATTCCACCTCATTGTGATTCATCTAGTTTCTATTCCACCTCATTGTGATCCATCTACAGTTTCTATTCCACGTCATTGTGATCCATCTACAGTTTCTATTCCACCTCATTGTGATCCATTCACCATCTACAGTTTATATTCCACCTCATTGTGATCCATCTACAGTTTCTATTCCACCTCATTGTGATTCATCTACAGTTTCTATTCCACCTCATTGTGATTCATCTAGTTTCTATTCCACCTCATTGTGATCCATCTACAGTTTCTATTCTACCTCATTGTGATCCATCTACAGTTTATATTCCACCTCATTGTGATCCATCTACAGTTTCTATTCCACCTCATTGTGATCCATCTACAGTTTCTATTCCACCTCATTGTGATCCATCCACCATCTACAGTTTATATTCCACCTCATTGTGATCCATCTACAGTTTCTATTCCACCTCATTGTGATCCATCTATAGTTTCTATTCCACCACATTGTGATCCATTCACCATCTACAGTTTCTATTCCATCTCATTGTGATCCATTCACCATCTACAGTTTCTATTCCACCTCATTGTGATCCATCTATAGTTTCTATTCCACCTCATAGTGATCCATCTACAGTTTCTATTCCACCTCATTGTGATCCATCTACAGTTTCTATTCCACCTCATTGTGATCCATTCACCATCTACAGTTTATATTCCACCTCATTGTGATCCATCTACAGTTTCTATTCCACCTCATTGTGATTCATCTACAGTTTCTATTCCACCTCATTGTGATTCATCTAGTTTCTATTCCACCTCATTGTGATCCATCTACAGTTTATATTCCACCTCATTGTGATCCATCTACAGTTTATATTCCACCTCATTGTGATCCATCTACAGTTTCTATTCCACCTCATTGTGATCCATCTACAGTTTCTATTCCACCTCATTGTGATCCATCCACCATCTACAGTTTATATTCCACCTCATTGTGATCCATCTACAGTTTCTATTCCACCTCATTGTGATCCATCTATAGTTTCTATTCCACCACATTGTGATCCATTCACCATCTACAGTTTCTATTCCACCTCATTGTGATCCATTCACCATCTACAGTTTCTATTCAACCTCATTGTGATCCATCTATAGTTTCTATTCCACCTCATAGTGATCCATCTACAGTTTCTATTTCACCTCATTGTGATCCATCTACAGTTTCTATTCCACCTCATTGTGATTAATCTATAGTTTCTATTCCACCTCATTGTGATCCATCTATAGTTTCTATTCCACCTCATTGTGATCCATCTACAGTTTCTATTCCACCTCATTGTGATCCATCTATAGTTTCTATTCCACCTCATTGTGATCCATTCACCATCTACAGTTTCTATTCCACCTCATTGTGATCCATCTACAGTTTCTATTCCACCTCATTGTGATCCATCTACAGTTTCTATTCCACCTCATTGTGATCCATCTACAGTTTCTATTCCACCTCATTGTGATCCATCTACAGTTTCTATTCCACCTCATTGTGATCCATCTACAGTTTCTATTCCACCTCATTGTGATCCATCTACAGTTTCTATTCCACCTCATTGTGATCCATCTACAGTTTATATTCCACCTCATAGTGATCCATCTAGTTTCTATTCCACCTCATTGTGATCCATCTACAGTTTATATTCCATCTCATAGTGATTCATCCACCATCTACAGTTTCTATTCCACCTCATTGTGATCCATTCACCATCTACAGTTTCTATTCCACCTCATTGTGATCCATCTATAGTTTCTATTCCACCTCATAGTGATCCATCTACAGTTTCTATTCCACCTCATTGTGATTCATCTACAGTTTCTATTCCACCTCATTGTGACCCATCTACAGTTTCTATTCCACCTCATTGTGATCCATCTACAGTTTCTATTCCACCTCATTGTGACCCATCTACAGTTTCTATTCCACCTCAGTGATCCATCTACAGTTTATATTCCACCTCATTGTGATCCATATAGTTTCTATTCCATCTCATAGTGATCCATCTACAGTTTCTATTCCATCTCATAGTGATTCATCCACCATCTACAGTTTCTATTCCACCTCATTGTGATCCATTCACCATCTACAGTTTCTATTCCACCTCATTGTGATCCATCTATAGTTTCTATTCCACCTCATAGTGATCCATCTACAGTTTCTATTCCACCTCATTGTGATTCATCTACAGTTTCTATTCCACCTCATTGTGACCCATCTACAGTTTCTATTCCACCTCATTGTGATCCATCTACAGTTTCTATTCCACCTCATTGTGACCCATCTACAGTTTCTATTCCACCTCAGTGATCCATCTACAGTTTATATTCCACCTCATTGTGATCCATATAGTTTCTATTCCATCTCATAGTGATCCATCTACAGTTTCTATTCCACCTCATTGTGATCCATTCACCATCTACAGTTTATATTCCACCTCATTGTGATCCATCTACAGTTTCTATTCCACCTCATAGTGATCCATTCACCATCTACAGTTTATATTCCACCTCATTGTGATCCACCCACCATCTCCAGTTTAACAAATAAATAAAACCCAAGGACATCAACAACAAAAAACATCAGATTAATGTTTTTTAATGAAGCCAGAAACGCTGAAAACAAATTCATTTTTAATTGTAAAATTAGTCTTGGGGGAAATGCTCAGTTAATCTGATACTGTTCATCTAAATGCAGAATAACTCATCTCGGTGACTGACAGTACAGATATTATGTCATGTTGACTAACCAATCCCAGTGAAATTTAGATTAAATGTAGACATAATCAGTTTAATATATTTCATTCAGGTGAACTTTGGAGCTTGGCTTGATAGCGGCATTGACGTTGTTGGTTGGTAACAAGCAAAACTTGACATTACACATCGTTCACTTTGGTAGCTAGCTATTTTCAGGTCAACTAAAGCTAAATGAAAATATAAACCCCACCACCAGTGATATCTGTGAAGAAGTTATGAATGAGGTCCCAGGTGGGGGGGTTCTCGCTTTGAAACCCACCCCACCATGACGTATAACAACACCCACCAAGTCAAATGGTGTAAAAAAGAGTGTGTCCCAACCTGGAACAACCACCCAGCCAACCACTACTACCACCCAATGTGCACAATATTTGTTGTTGTTGAACATACGTTGAAATTATGTCTTTCCAACGTCTTGTGTTCACTGGGTAACCTATACACTACACATGTCTAAAGATGTCTTTCCAACGTCTTGTGTTCACTGGGTAGCCTATACACTACACATGTCTAAAGATGTCTTTCCAACGTCTTGTGTTCACTGGGTAGCCTATACACTACACATGTCTAAAGATGTCTTTCCAACGTCTTGTGTTCACTGGGTAACCTATACACTACCCATGTCTAAAGATGTCTTTCCAACGTCTTGTGTTCACTGGGTAACCTATACACTACACATGTCTAAAGATGTCTTTCCAACGTCTTGTGTTCCCTGGGTAACCTATATAAGACACATGTCTAAAGATGTCTTTCCAACGTCTTGTGTTCACTGGGTATCCTATATAAGACACATGTCTAAAGATGTCTTTCCAACGTCTTGTGTTCACTGGGTAACCTATACATTTCACATGTCTAAAGATGTCTTTCCAACGTCTTGTGTTCACTGGGTAACCTATACACTACCCATGTCTAAAGATGTCTTTCCAACGTCTTGTGTTCACTGGGTAACCTATACAGTACACATGTCTAAAGATGTCTTTCCAACGTCTTGTGTTCCCTGGGTAACCTATATAAGACACATGTCTAAAGATGTCTTTCCAACGTCTTGTGTTCACTGGGTAGCCTATATAAGACATGTCTATAGATGTCTTTCCAACGTCTTGTGTTCCCTGGGTAACCTATACATTTCACATGTCTAAAGATGTCTTTCCAACGTCTTGTGTTCACTGGGTAACCTATACACTACACATGTCTAAAGATGTCTTTCCAACGTCTTGTGTTCACTGGGTAACCTATACATTTCACATGTCTAAAGATGTCTTTCCAACGTCTTGTGTTCACTGGGTAACCTATACACTACACATGTCTAAAGATGTCTTTCCAACGTCTTGTGTTCACTGGGTAACCTATACACTACCCATGTCTAAAGATGTCTTTCCAACGTCTTGTGTTCACTGGGTAGCCTATACGCTGCACGTGCTGCTACTTTAGATCCCTCAGTTACTGTAACCTTTGTCAACAACCTAGAGGGAAATCAATGTACTTCAACACGAGCGCATTCATTTCACCTTACCAAGTCATCTTATTATGTCCAACACTCAAGCAGGGAAACGAAGTGTTCTTGTATGAGTGAACATAGTCTGTCTGCCAAAACAATTCAGAGAATAACGAGGTTTACGAGGTATGAATGGCCTGTTATTAGAATGACAACAGACTGTTGCTTATCATAATAGACTATCACAACCGGGATGATAGTGGTGTGTGTGTGTGTGTGTGTGTGTGTGTGTGTGTGTGTGTGTGTGTGTGTGTGTGTGTGTGTGTGTGTGTGTGTGTGTGTGTGTGTGTGTGTGTGTGTGTGTGTGTGTGTGTGTGTGTGTGTGTGTGTGTGTGTGTGTGTGTGTGTGTGTGTGTGTGTGTGTGTGTGTGTGTGTGTGTGTGTGTAAGTGTATGTCAATCGATAACTGATTGTTACCAATACCAATTTAGTAACTGGAGTACCCGCCCACTGGTTGAATCAACGTTGTTTCCACGTTATTTCAATGAATTTACGTTGAACCAACGTGAAATAGAAGATGAATTGACGTATGTTGCCAGTGGGAGAAAACGTAAATGGAAAATGCTCTATCTTTATAAGAAAGTGCTTGACTTAACCTATAGGCTAACCTACTATCTGTGTTAGTAAATAGGATCCTACTCACGTATCCCGCGCAGCGGTGGTTGTGGACTTGGCATGCCGCTGCTGATGTGGTAGGAGAAGCGCATTGTTTTGAACTGTCTGGAGAAGGAAACCGTGCTGGTACTCCTACTGGCTGCTGTCTCCGGAACCATCGGCGGGCTGAAGCTCGTCACTAAAGCGCTCTTCGGCCGGTTCAACTGCATACCTGCCTGGTCACAGTTTACACAGGCATAGCATAGACAACACAGGATACGATGCGGGTTATCTCACAAAAAAAAGTAAATCAGATTAGATTCCAGGGTTATTGAGTTAAAGCCTTAAAAATCCGGATCTTCTGAGTGCAGGGTGTCATGTAGGGCGACCACCGGGCGCTCGAGCGAGCAGCCTGTCCCCGGGACTGGTGCGTTGATTCGAGTCGTTGTCCCGTGCCAGAACCCCAGTAGAACGGGTCTCCAATCTTTCATCCACCAAAATGCAGTCCTCCTGGGTGAGCTGTACAGTACGAGTGGAAACCCGATCAAAATCTTTACCAACAACGGAAAAAAGTCATCAAATAGATATTGGTTTTATTTTGTCTTAACTCTAACCGATGTCAACATATTACTGAT
This sequence comes from Oncorhynchus gorbuscha, assembly GCF_021184085.1. NCBI lineage: Eukaryota > Metazoa > Chordata > Actinopteri > Salmoniformes > Salmonidae > Oncorhynchus > Oncorhynchus gorbuscha. Next base: position 3,606,754 of record NC_060182.1, on the reverse strand, counting down.
TTATTTCACGGCAAAATACAATGAAAATGAATTTAGGTTGCAATCCACAAGGATACCGATTATGGCAATTGTTGCAATAAAAATACAGTAAGGCCTCATTGTTGCGTCCAATAACGGCTCGCTGCATCTCTCTTAAAATCAGACATTCGTGTGAGAAGAGGTCGGCTACAGAGTATCTTCTTTAAGACTGTATTCAAATAGGTTACCAGAAAACTAACGGCAAAACTACCGCTGACATTTCGATAAAAGTCCATGCCCATTCTGGAATAAACAAAAGTTTTCCTCCGTTCGACCCGCTCTTGAAAAAGAAACGTTAAAAAAAAAGACAATGCGCAAAACCAAAAGTGACTGAAATATTATACACATTATAAAAGTCCCTGCTCGTCTCAGCTCACATCGTTCCTTCTGTATCTGTCTGCCACATTTTTTTCCTCCGTCCCGATTTCCACTGGGAACGCGAATCCAAAATATGCAACCTCAGCTTCTTCTTCAACTACATTCAAACCGCGTCATCAAAGTTCTTTATACTCGTCATTCCAACATTAATTGAATCCTGGGATGTATATTGGTGGCTTTGTCATCAATTTCGCCTTTATGATCCCCCGCGGGCTAGTACTTTTCCCCATTCTTTGAAACTTCCGACAACGCCATCAAACTGCAATTCCTTGAATTTGTGAACTTAACCCCCTCCTTCTCTTCTCTCCTCTCCTTCTGTCTTCCTCTCTCTCTCTCTTTCCCTGCTCCCGTGTGCGTTATTCTGTCGACATATGAAACCAGTCTCAACCCCCCTAATCCGCCATCTCTCTAAAGCAAAATGTTGAGATGATTCTTCGTTTTTTTATACCGTTTTTTTCTCTCCAAAAGTCAACATTTGTTACTGGCTTCCGTTGTTTGACTACTAGTCCTAACTGTTTTGAATACATATAGCCTAATAAACAATACACATAGTATCAACAGAACCTAAAGGAGAATATGAAGAGGGGGTAGTGAGAGGAGAGGAGGGGCGACTGCCTGATCCAGTCTGACCCAGTTAGCAGTCGCTTGGTCCAGTGGACAGGGTCAGTGGGCTGAGTTCCTCCACACTGCTGACTGGACCTAGATCCGAATAGAACAGTTATTATTCACTAGTTTAAATCATAGTAAACGAAACGGAATATAATAGAATATACACTCGGTGGCCAGATTATTAGGTACACCCATCTAGTACTGGGTCGGACAACCCTTTGCCCCCAGAACAGACAGAATTCTCCGGGGAATGGAACCGTTGCTCAATTGGTATCAAGGGACCTAACATGTGTCAGGAAAATATTCTCCACACCATTACACCACCAGCCTGTTCACCACCAGCCTGTACACCACCAGCCTGTACACCACCAGCCTGTACACCACCAGCCTGTTCACCACCAGCCTGTACACCACCAGCCTGTACACCACCAGCCTGTTCACCACCAGCCTGTACACCACCAGCCTGTACACCACCAGCCTGTTCACCACCAGCCTGTACACCACCAGCCTGTTCACCACCAGCCTGTACACCACCAGCCTGTACACCACCAGCCTGTACACCACCAGCCTGTACCGTTGACACCAGGCAGGATGGAGCCATGGACTCTGCCATCAGCATGAACCGAGATTCGTCGGACCAGGTAATGTTTTTCCATTCCTCAAATTGTCCAGCGTCGGTGATGCCGTGCCCACTGGAGTCTCTTCTTCTTGTTTGTAGCTGGTAGAAGTGGAACCAGGTGTGGTCGTCTGCTGAGGTAGCCCATCCGTAACAAATCAAATCAAATGTTATTGGTCACACACACATTTCTTTTGCAGATGTTATTGCGGGTGTAGCGAAATGCTTAGACCGATGACTTGTGCGTTACGAGACGCCGTTCTGCACCATTATTTGCCTGATTTTTTTGGCTCACCTGTTAGCTTGCACCATTTCTCCTTGGATCTCTCATCAACCAGCTGTTTCCTCTCACAGGACAACCAGCGGTTTCCTCCCACAGGACTGCCCACCTGTTAGCTTGCACCATTTCTCCTTAGATCTCTCATCAACCAACTGTTTCCTCCCACAGGACGGCCCGCCTGTTAGCTTGCACCATTTCTCCTTAGATCTCTCATCAACCAGCTGTTTCCTCCCACAGGACAACCAGCGGTTTCCTCCCACAGGACGGCCCACCTGTTAGCTTGCACCATTTCTCCTTGGATCGCTCATCAACCAACTGTTACCTCCCACAGGACAACCAGCGGTTTCCTCCCACAGGACGGCCCACCTGTTAGCTTGCACCATTTCTCCTTGGATCTCTCATCAACCAACTGTTTCCTCCCACAGGACAACCAGCGGTTTCCTCCCACAGGACGGCCCACCTGTTAGCTTGCACCATTTCTCCTTGGATCGCTCATCAACCAGCTGTTTCCTCCCACAGGACAACCAGCTGTTTCCTCCCACAGGACAACCAGCTGTTTCCTCCCACAGGACAACCAGCTGTTTCCTCCCACAGGACAACCAGCGGTTTCCTCCCACAGGACGGCCCACCTGTAGGCTTGCACCATTTCTCCTTAGATCTCTCATCAACCAGCTGTTTCCTCCCACAGGACAACCAGCTGTTTCCTCCCACAGGACGGCCCACCTGTTAGCTTGCACCATTTCTCCTTAGATCTCTCATCAACCAGCTGTTTCCTCCCACAGGACAACCAGCTGTTTCCTCCCACAGGACAACCAGCTGTTTCCTCCCACAGGACAACCAGCTGTTTCCTCCCACAGGACAACCAGCGGTTTCCTCCCACAGGACAACCAGCTGTTTCCTCCCACAGGACAACCAGCTGTTTCCTCCCACAGGACAACCAGCTGTTTCCTCCCACAGGACAACCAGCGGTTTCCTCCCACAGGACAACCAGCTGTTTCCTCCCACAGGACAACCAGCTGTTTCCTCCCACAGGACAACCAGCGGTTTCCTCCCACAGGACAACCAGCGGTTTCCTCCCACAGGACAACCAGCTGTTTCCTCCCACAGGACAACCAGCTGTTTCCTCCCACAGGACAACCAGCTGTTTCCTCCCACAGGACAACCAGCTGTTTCCTCCCACAGGACAACCAGCTGTTTCCTCCCACAGGACAACCAGCTGTTTCCTCCCACAGGACAACCAGCTGTTTCCTCCCACAGGACAACCAGCTGTTTCCTCCCACAGGACGGCCCACCTGTTAGCTTGCACCATTTCTCCTTGGATCGCTCATCAACCAACTGTTTCCTCCCACAGGACAACCAGCTGTTTCCTCCCACAGGACAACCAGCTGTTTCCTCCCACAGGACAACCAGCTGTTTCCTCCCACAGGACAACCAGCTGTTTCCTCCCACAGGACAACCAGCTGTTTCCTCCCACAGGACAACCAACTGTTTCCTCCCACAGGACAACCAGCTGTTTCCTCCCACAGGACAACCAACTGTTTCCTCCCACAGGACAACCAGCTGTTTCCTCCCACAGGACAACCAGCTGTTTCCTCCCACAGGACAACCAGCTGTTTCCTCCCACAGGACAACCAACTGTTTCCTCCCACAGGATAACCAGCTGTTTCCTCCCACAGGACAACCAGCTGTTTCCTCCCACAGGACAACCAGCTGTTTCCTCCCACAGGACAACCAGCTGTTTCCTCCCACAGGACAACCAGCTGTTTCCTCCCACAGGACAACCAGTGGTTTCCTCCCACAGGACAACCGGCTGTTTCCTCCCACAGGACAACCGGCTGTTTCCTCCCACAGGACAACCGGCTGTTTCCTCCCACAGGACAACCAGCTGTTTCCTCCCACAGGACGGCCGGCTGTTTCCTCCCACAGGACAACCAGCTGTTTCCTCCCACAGGACCACCAGCTGTTTCCTCCCACAGGACAACCAGCTGTTTCCTCCCACAGGCCTCCCACAGGACAACCAGCTGTTTCCTCCGACAGGACAACCAGCTGTTTCCTCCCACAGGCCTCCCACAGGACAACCAGCTGTTTCCTCCCACAGGACAACCAGCTGTTTCCTCCCACAGGACAACCAGCTGTTTCCTCCCACAGGACAACCAGCTGTTTCCTCCCACAGGACGGCCGCTGACTGGAGGTTGTTTGTTTGTCGCACCATTCTCAGTAAAAACCTGGACACGGTCGTGAGTGAAAAGGCCAGGAGGCTGTCTGTTCTGGAACCGGCTCGCCTGGCACCGATGATCATGGCACGCTCAAAGTCACTCAGGTCACTCGTTTTGCCCATTCTAACGTTCCAATCGAACAGTAACTGAATGCCTGTCTGCCTGCTTTCTATACACTGTTAAAATAGATAGAAAGACTCAAACCAGGAACATTAGTGCACCTAAACTGAGATCTGGTGTTTGAATGTAAACCCAATGGACGTGTTCTGATACACTGAATGGATTTCCAAACAAAATGGAAGTACTGAAACACTGAAAGCGGTTCTTCATTGTGAATCATTGTGTTTTTAAAACAACCTTTGTTTGTGTTTCAATGAAGCATCCAAACACAACATGTTTTAATGAAGCATCTAAACACAACATGTTTTGACATACTGTATCTCTCATACAATTTTTTTTATTTTTGTTTATCTGTTAATTTACCAGGTAAGTTGACTGAGAACATGTTCTCATTTACAGCATCAACCTGAGGAATAGTTACAGGGGAGAGGGGGGATGACTGAGCCATTTGTTAACTGGGGATTATTAGGTGACCGTGATGGTTTGAGGGCCAGATTGGGAATTTAGCCAAGACACCGGGGTTAACAGCCCTACTCTTACGATAAGTGCCATGGGATCTTTAATGACCTCAGAGAGTCAGGACACCGGGGTTAACAGCCCTACTCTTACGATAAGTACCATGGTATCTTTAATGACCTCAGAGAGCCAGGACACCAGGGTTAACACCCCTACTCTTACAATAAGTGCCATGGGATCTTTAATGACCTCAGAGCATCAGGACACCTGTTCAACATCCCATCTTAAATACAGCACCCTACACAGGGCAGTGTCCCCAATCACTGCACTGGGGAATTGGGATATTCTATTATTTTTAGACCAGAGGAAAGAGTGCCTCCTACTGGCCCTCCAACACCACTTCCAGCAGCATCTGGTCTCCCATCCAGGAACTGACCAGGACCAACCCTACTTAGCTTCAGAGGCAAGCCAGCAGTGGTATGCAGGGTGGTATGCTGCTGACCAGGACCAGCCCTGGTTAGTTTCAGAAGCAAGCCGGCAGTGGTATGCAGGGTGGTATGCAGGGTGGTATGCTGCTGGCCAGGACCAACCCTGCTTAGTTTCAGAAGCAAGCCGGCAGTGGTATGCAGGGTGGTATGCAGGGTGGTATGCTGCTGTCAGCAATCAAATGGTTTTAAATTGCAAATGTTTATAGCATAAATATTGATTGATGATGATTTCAGTCAATATTTTGATGAACATTTTAAAGAAGCCACTGGGAATTAAATACCTTTTCCTAGGGTAGGCTTAGGCACTAATTATAAACTACAGTTACCAGGCTCATTATGAGATTATAAATAATGATACAATCAAAATGGTTAGGGCTATGTACATTGTAGCAGTGGTAACGTGAGGTAACGTGTATAATGTGAGTAGGTGGATGTGAGCCTTCATCACTGGTAGTCATGTGAGTAGGTGGATGTGAGCCTTCATCACTGGTAGTCATGCGAGTAGGTGGATGTGAGTCTTCATCACTGGTAGTCATGTGAGTAGGTGGATGTGAGCCTTCATCACTGGTAGTCATGTGAGTAGGTGTGTGTGAGCCTTCATCACTGGTAGTCATGTGAGTAGGTGTGTGTGAGCCTTCATCACTGGTAGTCATGTGAGTAGGTGTGTGTGAGCCTTCATCACTGGTAGTCATGTGAGTAGGTGTGTGTGAGCTTTCATCACTGGTAGTCATGTGAGTAGGTGGATGTGAGCCTTCATCACTGGTAGTCATGTGAGTAGGTGTGTGTGAGCCTTCATCACTGGTAGTCATGTGAGTAGGTGGATGTGAGCCTTCATCACTGGTAGTCATGTGAGTAGGTGTGTGTGAGCCTTCATCACTGGTAGTCATGTGAGTAGGTGGATGTGAGCCTTCATCACTGGTAGTCATGTGGGTAGGTGTGTGTGAGCCTTCATCACTGGTAGTCATGTGACTAGGTGGATGTGAGCCTTCATCACTGGTAGTCATGTGAGTAGGTGGATGTGAGCCTTCATCACTGGTAGTCATGTGAGTAGGTGGATGTGAGCCTTCATCACTGGTAGTCATGTGAGTAGGTGTGTGTGAGCCTTCATCACTGGTAGTCATGTGAGTAGGTGTGTGTGAGCCTTCATCACTGGTAGTCATGTGAGTAGGTGTGTGTGAGCCTTCATCACTGGTAGTCATGTGAGTAGGTGTGTGTGAGCCTTCATCACTGGTAGTCATGTGAGTAGGTGGATGTGAGTCTTCATCACTGGTAGTCATGTGAGTAGGTGGATGTGAGTCTTCATCACTGGTAGTCATGTGAGTAGGTGGATGTGAGCCTTCATCACTGGTAGTCATGTGAGTAGGTGGATGTGAGCCTTCATCACTGGTAGTCATGTGAGTAGGTGTGTGTGAGCCTTCATCACTGGTAGTCATGTGAGTAGGTGTGTGTGAGCCTTCATCACTGGTAGTCATGTGAGTAGGTGGACTGGAAACAGGAGGAGACAGATTACAAACAGGAGGAGACAGACTGGAAACAGGAGGAGACAGACTGGAAACAGAAGGAGACAGATTGCAAACAGGAGGAGTCAGATTAGAAACAGGAGTTGTCAGATTACAAACAGTAGGAGACAGATTACAAACAGGAGGAGTCAGATTATAAACAGGAGGAGACAGATTACAAACAGGAGGAGACAGATTAGAAAAGGATTAGAAACAGGAGGAGACAGATTACAAACAGGAGGAGTCAGATTACAAACAGGAGGAGACAGATTACAAACAGGAGGAGACAGATTAGAAACAGGAGGAGACAGATTAGAAACAGGAGGGGACAGATTAGAAACAGGAGGAGACAGATTAGAAAAGGATTAGAAACAGGAGGAGACAGATTACAAACAGGAGGAGTCAGATTACAAACAGCAGGAGACAGATTACAAACAGGAGGAGACAGATTACAAACAGGAGGAGACAGATTACAAACAGGAGGAGACAGATTAAAAACAGGAGGAGACAGATTACAAACAGGAGGAGACAGATTACAAACAGGAGGAGTCAGATTACAAACAGGAGGAGACAGATTACAAACAGGAGGAGACAGATTAGAAAAGGATTAGAAACAGGAGGAGACAGATTAGAAAAGGATTAGAAACAGGAGGAGACAGATTACAAACAGGAGGAGACAGATTAGAAAAGAATTAGAAACAGGAGGAGACAGATTACAAACAGGAGGAGACAGATTAAAAACAGGAGGAGACAGATTACAAACAGGAGGAGACAGATTACAAACAGGAGGAGTCAGATTACAAACAGGAGGAGACAGATTACAAACAGGAGGAGACAGATTACAAACAGGAGGAGACAGATTACAAACAGGAGGAGACAGATTAAAAACAGGAGGAGACAGATTACAAACAGGAGGAGACAGATTACAAACAGGAGGAGTCAGATTACAAACAGGAGGAGACAGATTACAAACAGGAGGAGACAGATTAGAAAAGGATTAGAAACAGGAGGAGACAGATTAGAAAAGGATTAGAAACAGGAGGAGACAGATTACAAACAGGAGGAGACAGATTAGAAAAGGATTAGAAACAGGAGGAGCAGATTACAAACAGGACGAGACAGATTAAAAACAGGAGGAGACAGATTACAAACAGGAGGAGACAGATTACAAACAGGAGGAGACAGATTACAAACAGGAGGAGTCAGATTACAAACAGGAGGAGACAGATTACAAACAGGAGGAGACAGATTAGAAAAGGATTCGAAACAGGAGGAGACAGATTACAAACAGGAGGAGACAGATTAGAAAAGGATTAGAAACAGGAGGAGACAGATTAGAAAAGGATTAGAAACAGGAGGAGACAGATTAGAAAAGGATTAGAAACAGGAGGAGACAGATTAGAAAAGGATTAGAAACAGGAGGAGACAGATTAGAAAAGGATTAGAAACAGGAGGAGACAGATTAGAAAAGGATTAGAAACAGGAGGAGACAGATTAGAAAAGGATTAGAAACAGGAGGAGACAGATTAGAAAAGGATTAGAAACAGGAGGAGACAGATTAGAAAAGGATTAGAAACAGGAGGAGACAGATTAGAAAAGGATTAGAAACAGGAGGAGACAGATTAGAAAAGGATTAGAAACAGGAGGAGACAGATTAGAAAAGGATTAGAAACAGGAGGAGACAGATTAGAAAAGGATTAGAAACAGGAGGAGACAGATTAGAAAAGGATTAGAAACAGGAGGAGACAGATTAGAAAAGGATTAGAAACAGGAGGAGACAGATTAGAAAAGGATTAGAAACAGGAGGAGACAGATTAGAAAAGGATTAGAAACAGGAGGAGACAGATTAGAAAAGGATTAGAAACAGGAGGAGACAGATTAGAAACAGGAGGAGACAGATTAGAAAAGGATTAGAAACAGGAGGAGACAGATTAGAAACAGGAGGAGACAGATTAGAAAAGGATTAGAAACAGGAGGAGACAGATTAGAAACAGGAGGAGACAGATTAGAAACAGGAGGAGACAGATTAGAAAAGGATTAGAAACAGGAGGAGACAGATTAGAAACAGGAGGAGACAGATTAGAAAAGGATTAGAAACAGGAGGAGACAGATTAGAAACAGGAGGAGACAGATTAGAAAAGGATTAGAAACAGGAGGAGACAGATTAGAAAAGGATTAGAAACAGGAGGAGACAGATTAGAAAAGGATTAGAAACAGGAGGAGACAGATTAGAAAAGGATTAGAAACAGGAGGAGACAGATTAGAAAAGGATTAGAAACAGGAGGAGACAGATTAGAAAAGGATTAGAAACAGGAGGAGACAGATTAGAAAAGGATTAGAAACAGGAGGAGACAGATTAGAAAAGGATTAGAAACAGGAGGAGACAGATTAGAAACAGGAGGAGACAGATTAGAAAAGGATTAGAAACAGGAGGAGACAGATTAGAAAAGGATTAGAAACAGGAGGAGACAGATTAGAAAAGGATTAGAAACAGGAGGAGACAGATTAGAAAAGGATTAGAAACAGGAGGAGACAGATTAGAAAAGGATTAGAAACAGGAGGAGACAGATTAGAAACAGGAGGAGACAGATTAGAAAAGGATTAGAAACAGGAGGAGACAGATTAGAAAAGGATTAGAAACAGGAGGAGACAGATTAGAAACAGGAGGAGACAGATTAGAAAAGGATTAGAAACAGGAGGAGACAGACTTTTCTCCTACCATATGAATTGTGTTATAGTCTCCTACATTATTTTTAACATTCCTACAAACGTCAAAGTGTTTTCTGTCCAATGCTACCAATTCTATGCTTATCCTGGCTTCTGGGCCTGAGTCACAGGCAGTTTACTTTGGGCATGTCAGTCAAGAGGAAATTCTGAAAAAAGACATAACGGGACCTGATGAGGAGTTTACACCAGACATAACGGGACCTGATGAGGAGTTTACACACCAGACATAACGGGACCTGATGAGGAGTTTACAGACCAGACATAACGGGACCTGATGAGGAGTTTACAGACCAGACATAACGGGACCTGATGAGGAGTTTACAGACCAGACATAACGGGACCTGATGAGGAGTTTACAGACCAGACATAACGGGACCTGATGAGGAGTTTACAGACCAGACATAACGGGACCTGATGAGGAGTTTACATAACGGGACCAGACAGATAACGGGACCTGATGAGGAGTTTACAGACCAGACATAACGGGACCTGATGAGGAGTTTACAGACCAGACATAACGGGACCTGATGAGGAGTTTACAGACCAGACATAACGGGACCCATGTCATCCAAAAAGTGGACTCCAGTTTGCCAAAAAAATCACCTGGAAACACCTGGATGATCATCTAGACTCTTGGAAGAATGTTCTATAGACAGATGAGTCAAAAGTACAACTTCTTGGACAACATGGGTCCCATTATTGGCGAAAACCAAACTGCATTCCACAGTAAGAACCTTAAACCAACGGTCCAGCATGGTGGTGGTAGTGGGATGGTTTGGGGTCAGCATGGTGGTGGTAGTGTGATGGTTTGGGGTCAGCATGGTGGTGGTAGTGTGATGGTATGGGGTCCAGCATGGTGGTGGTAGTGTGATGGTTTGGGGTCAGCATGGTGGTGGTAGTGTGATGGTTTGGGGTCAGCATGGTGGTGGTAGTGTGATGGTTTGGGGTCCAGCATGGTGGTGGTAGTGTGATGGTTTGGGGTCCAGCATGGTGGTGGTAGTGTGATGGTTTGGGGTCAGCATGGTGTTGGTAGTGTGATGGTTTGGGGTCAGCATGGTGGTGGTAGTGTGATGGTTTGGGGTCAGCATGGTGTTGGTAGTGTGATGGTTTGGGGTCAGCATGGTGGTGGTAGTGTGATGGTTTGGGGTCAGCATGGTGGTGGTAGTGTGATGGTTTGGGGTCCAGCATGGTGGTGGTAGTGTGATGGTTTGGGGTCAGCATGGTGGTGGTAGTGTGATGGTTTGGGGTCAGCATGGTGGTGGTAGTGTGATGGTTTGGGGTCAGCATGGTGGTGGTAGTGTGATGGTTTGGGGTCAGCATGGTGGTGATAGTGTGATGGTATGGGGTCAGCATGGTGGTGATAGTGTGATGGTATGGGGTCAGCATGGTGGTGGTAGTGTGATAGTTTGGGGTTCAGCATGGTGGTGGTAGTGTGATGGTTTGGGGTCAGCATGGTGGTGGTAGTGTGATGGTTTGGGGTCCAACGTGGTGGTGGTAGTGTGATGGTTTGGGGTCAGCATGGTGGTGGTAGTGTGATGGTTTGGGGTCCAGCATGGTGGTGGTAGTGGGATGGTTTGGGGTCAGCATGGTGGTGGTAGTGTGATGGTTTGGGGTCAGCATGGTGGTGGTAGTGTGATGGTTTGGGGTTCAGCATGGTGGTGGTAGTGTGATGGTTTGGGGTCCAGCATGGTGGTGGTAGTGTGATGGTTTGGGGTCAGCATGGTGGTGGTAGTGTGATGGTTTGGGGTCAGCATGGTGGTGGTAGTGTGATGGTTTGGGGTCAGCATGGTGGTGGTAGTGTGATGATTTGGGGTCCAACGTGGTGGTGGTAGTGTGATGGTTTGGGGTCCAGCATGGTGGTGGTAGTGTGATGGTTTGGGGATGATGGTTTGGGGATGCTTTGCTGCCTGGACCTGGAAGACTTGCCTTAATAGAAGGAACCATGAATTCTGCTCTGTATCAGAGAATTCTACAGGAGAATGTCAGGCCAACCGTCTGTGAGCTGAAGCACAGCTGGGTCATGCAGCAAGACAATGATCCAAAACACACAATCAAGTCTACCAGAAAATGGCTAAAAAAAGCAACACATTATAAGTGTTGGAATGGACTAGTCAAAGTCCAGATCTAATCCCAATTGAAATTTTGTGGCAGGACTTGAAACGAGCAGTTAATGCTTGAAAACCCTCAAATGTCGCTGAGTTACAGCAGTTCTCTATAGAAGAGTTGGTTCAAATTCCTCCACAGCGACGTGAGAGACAAATCACCAACGACAGGAAGTGTTTGGTTGGTCAACAACTACAGGAAGTGTTTGGTTGGTCAACAACGACAGGAAGTGTTTGGTTGGTCAACAACTACAGGAAGTGTTTGGTTGGTCAACAACGACAGGAAGTGTTTGGTTGGTCAACAACTACAGGAAGTGTTTGGTTGGTCAACAACTACAGGAAGTGTTTGGTTGGAGTCATTTCAGCTAAAGGTGGACTGATCAACAACTACAGGAAGTGGTTGGTTGGAGTCATTTCAGCTAAAGGTGGTCTGATCAACAACTACAGGAAGTGGTTGGTTGGAGTCATTCCAGCTAAAGGTGGACTGATCAACAACTACAGGAAGTGGTTGGTTGGAGTCATTTCAGCTAAAGGTGGTCTGATCAACAACTACAGGAAGTGGTTGGTTGGAGTCATTCCAGCTAAAGGTGGACTGATTAAAAACTACAGGAAGTGTTTGGTTGGAGTCATTTCAGCTAAAGGTGGACTGATCAACAACTACAGGAAGTGGTTGGTTGGAGTCATTCCAGCTAAAGGTGGACTGATTAAAAACTACAGGAAGTGGTTGGTTGGAGTCATTTCAGCTAAAGGTGGACTGATCAACAACTACAGGAAGTGTTTGGTTGGAGTCATTCCAGCTAAAGGTGGCCAGTTATTGAGTATAAGGGGGGGGGGGATTACTTTTTCACACCGGGGCATTGGGTGTTACATAACTTTATTTAGGGTATAAATTAAATAAGTATGTAATTGTTGTATTATTTGTTCCCTCAGGTTCTCTTCATCTAATATTAGGTTTTGGTTAAAGATCTGAAAACATTCAGTATCAAACATTACCAAAAGTAGAGAAAATGAGAAAGGGACCATCTGATGTCCTGGAGACTGTTTTAATTCAGAACATTTAACATTTAGATCAATGACCCCCCATGACCCCCCCCATGATCCCCCCCTACACCGTTCACGTTTGAAAATAAACTAAACAAAAAACAGCATCACAACAATAATATGTCTACCCACTGTCATGGGATCACCCACGCCTAGGAGGAAGACATTTTCTTGGACTAGTTCGTATCGGCAACAGTTAGGAGACAAAACAACTCTCCCACTGAATGAGTCATTCACTGGATCATTTCAGATTCAGCAGATGGTTTTCTCACACCCAGATGATCAGGCAGTTCCCTGTGTGGCCACTAGGGTAGAAGTACTCTCAATGAACCAGTCACAGTCAACTACTGCTGGTCTATAGAGACAACACAAACAGACCCCAACAGATCCCCTTGACAGAATTTTTTTTTTTTGACCCAACCAAATCATGAGGGGAAAAAAAAGATAATTACTTGAAACATTGGAAATAATAAACAACAAAAAGAACAGAGCAAACTAGAATGTTATTTGTCCCTAAACAGAGAGGACACAGTGGCAGAATACCTGACCACTGTGACTGACCCTAAACAGAGAGTACACTCTGGCAGAATACCTGACCACTGTGACTGACCCTAAACAGAGAGTACACAGTGGCAGAATACCTGACCACTGTGACTGACCCTAAACAGAGAGTGGCAGAATACCTGACCACTGTGACTGACCCTAAACAGAGAGTGGCAGAATACCTGACCACTGTGACTGACCCTAAACAGAGAGAACACAGTGGCAGAATACCTGACCACTGTGACTGACCCTAAACAGAGAGTGGCAGAATACCTGACCACTGTGACTGACCCTAAACAGAGAGAACACAGTGGCAGAATACCTGACCACTGTGACTGATCCTAAACAGAGAGTGGCAGAATACCTGACCACTGTGACTGACCCTAAACAGAGAGAACACAGTGGCAGAATACCTGACCACTGTGACTAACCCTAAACAGAGAGTACACAGTGGCAGAATACCTGACCACTGTGACTGACTCTAAACAGAGAGTGGCAGAATACCTGACCACTGTGACTGACCCTAAACAGAGAGTGGCAGAATACCTGACCACTGTGACTGACCCTAAACAGAGAGGACACAGTGGCAGAATACCTGACCACTGTGACTGACCCTAAACAGAGAGAACACAGTGGCAGAATACCTGACCACTGTGACTGACCCTAAACAGAGAGTACACAGTGGCAGAATACCTGACCACTGTGACTGACCCAAACTTAAGGAAAGCGTTGACTATGTACAGACTCAGTGAGCATAGCCTTGCTATTGGAAAAGACTGCCGTAGGCAGACATGGCTCTCAAGAGAAGACAGGCTATGTGCTCACTGCCAACACAACGAGGTGGAAACTGAGCTGCACCTCCTAACCTCCTGCCCAACACAACGAGGTGGAAACTGAGCTGCACCTCCTAACCTCCTGCCCAACACAACGAGGTGGAAACTGAGATGCACCTCCTAACCTCCTGCCCAACACAACGAGGTGGAAACTGAGCTGCACCTCCTAACCTCCTGCCCAACACAACGAGGTGGAAACTGAGCTGCACCTCCTAACCTCCTGCCCAACACAACGAGGTGGAACCTGAGCTGCACCTCCTAACCTCCTGTCCAACACAACGAGGTGGAAACTGAGCTGCACCTCCTAACCTCCTGCCCAACACAACGAGGTGGAACCTGAGCTGCACCTCCTAACCTCCTGTCCAACACAACGAGGTGGAAACTGAGCTGCACTTCTTACACATATTTCCCTCTAATTACACAGACACCTCCATGAGCATAGACAACACAGAATAGACAGAGTGTGTGTGTTCATATTTGACATCAGAGTACTGGTTTGAATGTAATGTGAGATAAATAGAGTAAATTATCACCAGCCTTTCAATTAACAGGTGTGCTTCATGAGGTAGTCACCTGGAATGCATTTCAATTAACAGGTGTGCTTCATGAGGTAGTCACCTGGAATGCATTTCAATTAACAGGTGTGCCTTGTTAAATGTTCATTTGTGGAATTTCTTTCCTTCTTAATGCGTTTGAGCCAATCAGTTATGTTGTGACAAGGTAGGAGTGGTATACAGAAGATGGCCCTATTTGGTAAAAGACCAAGTCAACTGTATGTGTATGTGACCAATAACGGTTTATTTGATTGGAAGAATAAAATAAACTTTTCTGGTTCAAAACGGCTTATGTGGGATCGGTTGTTGTCACATCAATTATAGACCCAAAATGGACTAACAGCAGGACTGACGTTCCTCTCTCTATAGTTTTCTATATTCCACTCCTCCTCCTGCTCCTCCTCCTCCTCCTGCTCTTCCTCCTCCTCCTCCTGCTCCTGCTCCTCCTCCTCCTCCTGCTCTTCCTGCTCCTCCTCCTCCACCTCCTCCACCTCCTGCTCCTCCTGCTCCTGCTCCTCTTCCTCCTGCTCCTCCGCCTGCTCCTCCTCCTCCTCCTCCTCCTCCTGCTCCTCCTCCTCCTGCTCCTCCTGCTCCTCCGCCTGCTGCTCCTCCTCCTCCTCCTCCTGCTCCTCCTCCTCCTGCCCCTGCTCCTCCTGCTCCTCCGCCTGCTGCTCCTCCTCCTCCTCCTCCTCCTGCTGTGGTTGGTGTTTGTGGTTGAGTTGTGCCAGTCAGGGCTTCCGGAACGCTCTCTGATGTTCCCTGTCTGGATCTTCTTCAGTTCCTTTTTTCCTACAGGTCAATGGTTACCAAAGACGTTACCATGACTACCGTTGCCATGGCTGTTGCTGAGGCCATTCCTACAGTGACCAAGTAGATCCCAGAGAAGACAGCTGTCACACCTACAGATACCGAGGAGGAGATTGTAGCTACAGCTTCTGATAGGTCTACTAGTGAGAGGGATCTGTCGCTGTCAGCTAAGGATGAATTATGTCCCTCACACCACACCGTAGCCACAATTTCTTATTCACTACAGTGTCCTTCAGTACTTAACCCCATCTTGCTCCGACACTGGGGGAATGCCTCCTTCTCTCTGTAATGTTGTAATAGGGGAAGAATGGCTGCCTGGGTTACTCAACATGTTTACTTTCCATCTTTACATATGGAAATACTTAAACCCTCTCCTACTCAGAGGCTCATTGAGTGTAGTCCTATCTATTTGTCAGGTTGTCGCACGACAAGGTACATGTCACTGGAAACATTATCTATGCATAGCCACTTTAAATCTACCTACATTTACATATTACCTCAATTACCTCGACTAACTGGTGCCCCATCCACCCTTCTGGGAAGGTTTTCCTGTCACGTTCTGACCTTTATTTCCTTTGTTTTGTCATTATTTATTATGGTCAGGGCGTGAGTTGGGTGGGCAGTCTATGTTTGTTTTTCTAGGTTTTGGGGTATTTCTATGTTTCGGCCTAGTATGGTTCTCAATCAGAGGCAGGTGTCATTAGTTGTCTCTGATTGAGAATCATACTTAGGTAGCCTGGGTTTCACTGTGTGTTTGTGGGTGATTGTTCCTGTCTCTGTGTTTTGCACCAGATAGGGCTGTTTTTGGTTTTCCACGTTTATTGTTTTGTAGTGTTCATGTTTATCTGTTTTTATTAACCATGAATCAATATAACCACGCTGCGTTTTGGTCCTCCTCTACTTCACCACAGGAAAACCCTTACATTTCCACTAGATGTTGGAACATTGCTGCGGGGATTTGCTTCCATTCAGCCACAAGAGCATTAGTGAGGTCCTTCTGTAGCTCAGTTGGTAGAGCATGGCGCTTGTAGCGCCAGGGTAGTGGGTTCGATCCCCGGGACCACCCATACGTAGAATTTATGCACACATGACTGTAAGTCGCTTTGGATAAAAGCGTCTGCTAAATGGCATTTATTATTATTATTATTATTATTATTAGGTCGAGCACTGATGTTGGGCGATAAGGCCTGGCTCGTAGTCGGCGTTCCAATTCATCCCAAGGGTGTTTGCTGGGGTTGAGGTCAGGGCTCTGTGCATGCCAGTCAAGGTCTTCCACTCAGATTTCGATAAAACATTTCTGTATGGACGTCGCTTTGTGCACGGGGGCGTTGTCATGCTGAAACAAGAAAGGGCTTTCCCCAAACTGTTGCCACAAAGTTGTACGCATAGAAATGTCCAGAAAATCATTGTATTCTGTAGCGTTAAGATGTCCCTTTCATGCGATTTCCCTTCACTGGAACTAAGGGGCCTTGAACCATGAAAAACAGCCCCAGACCATTACTCCTCCTCCACCAAACTTTACAGTTGATACTATGCATTGGGGGAGGTACCGTTCTCCTGGCATCCGCCAAACCCAGATTCGTCCATCAGACTGCCAGATGTTGAAGCGTCATTCTTCACTCCAGAGTCCAAGGGCTTTACACCGCTCCAGTCAACATTTGGCACATGGTGATCTTAGGCTTGTGTGCGGCTGCTCGGCCACGGAAACCCATTTCATGAAGCTCCCAACGAACCGTTATTGTGCTGACGTTGCTTCCAGAGGCAGTTTGGAACTCTGTAGTGAGTATTGCAACCGAGGACAGATGATGTTTACGCGCTACGTGCTTTGCGGCCCCCTTCTGTGAGTTCTGTGTGTGGCACCACTTCGCTGCTGAGCCGTAGACATACTCGGTACTCATATCACAAAATATATAAATAAGCTCTCCACAATGAATTTCAATAGAAAACATGTCAAAATAGACAAGATCCTGCAACTATGGAGAGGTCTATTTATGGAAAATTACCCTGATTAACTCCTTAGTCATATCTCAATTTATTCACTTACATTTACATTACATTTAAGTCATTTAGCAGACGCTCTTATCCAGAGCGACTTACAAATTGGTGCATTCACCTTATGACATCCAGTGGAACAGTCACTTTACAATAGTGCATCTAAATCTTTTAAGGGGGGGAGGGGGGGGTGAGAGGGATTACTTACCCTATCCTAGGTATTCCTTAAAGAGGTGGGGTTTCAGGTGTCTCCGGAAGGTGGTGATTGACTCCGCTGTCCTGGCGTCGTTACTTATGGTGCTGCCTACTCCTGATGATTCATTTTTGCAAATCATATGAGCAAGAAATATTTTGCTTTATCTGGGACGCTAAAACCAGAGGAAATAAAATGAGCCTGTCTACATAATGAATATGAACTGGGTGGGTTGAGATTATTAAATATAAAAGCACTAAAACTCTCTGAAAGATTCACTCATTCAACAGTTTTACTTGAACCCTAAATGGTTCTCAATTAGATTAATAAGAAAAGCTCATCCGTTGTTTAAAAATGGCCTTGTTGCCTTTGTGCAGATTTGCTATGTCTCATTTTCGATTAATTGAAAATTATACTTTTTTTGTAATGGTAGAGTTATGTCCTTCATGGAGTTATCAGAATTGTACGGGAAGGTCTGCTCAATCCAAGAGTACAACCAATTGATTACAGCATCAATACTGGAGGAGGCAGGTGGCAGCAGGAGGAGGTGTCTGTCTGCCCAATATAAAGGATCAAAACTGGAGGAGGAGGAGGGTGGCAGCAGGAGGAGGTAGGGACCTGGTCTGTCTGCCCGATATAAAGGATCAATACTGGAGGAGGGTAGGAGGTGGTAGGGAACTGGTCTGTCTGCCCAATATAAAGGATCAATACTGGAGGAGGCAGGTGGCAGCAGGAGGAGGTAGGGACCTGGTCTGTCTGCCCAATATAAAGGATCAATACTGGAGGAGGCAGGTGGCAGCGGGAGGAGGTGTCTGTCTGCCCAATATAAAGGATCAAAACTGGAGGAGGCAGGTGGCAGGGGGAGGAGGTAGGGAACTGGTCTGTCTGCCCAATATAAAGGATCAATACTGGAGGAGGCAGGTGGCAGCGGGAGGAGGTGTCTGTCTGCCCAATATAAAGGATCAAAACTGGAGGAGGCAGGTGGCAGGGGGAGGAGGTAGGGAACTGGTCTGTCTGCCCAATATAAAGGATCAATACTGGAGGAGGCAGGTGGCAGCGGGAGGAGGTAGGGAACTGGTCTGTCTGCCCAATATAAAGGATCAATAGAGATAGATGGGATGGACTGAGGGAAGCTGAGGGATGGGATGGGCTGAGGGAAGCTGAGGGTTGGGATGGGATGGGCTGGGGGAAGCTGAGGGTTGGGATTGGATGGGCTGAGGGAAGCTGAGGGTTGGGATGGGATGGGCTGAGGGAAGCTGAGGGTTGGGATGGGATGGGCTGAGGGAAGCTGAGGGTTGGGATGGGCTGAGGGAAGCTGAGGGTTGGGATGGGATGGGCTGAGGGAAGCTGAGGGTTGGGATGGGATGGGCTGAGGGAGGCTGAGAGGTTGGGATGGGATGGGCTGAGGGAAGCTGAGGGTTGGGATGGGATGGGCTGAGGGAAGCTGAGGGTTGGGATGGGATGGGCTGAGGGAAGCTGAGGGTTGGGATGGGCTGAGGGAAGCTGAGGGTTGGGATGGGCTGAGGGAAGCTGAGGGTTGGGATGGGCAGAGAGAAGCTGAGGGTTGGGATGGGCAGAGAGAAGCTGAGGGTTGGGATGGGAGGGGCTGAGGGAGGCTGAGGTTTGGGATGGGATGGGCAGAGAGAATCTGAGGGTTGGGATGGGCAGAGAGAATCTGAGGGTTGGGATGGGAGGGGCTGAGGGAGAATGAGGGTTGGGATGGGATGAGCTGAGGGAAGCTGAGGTTTGGGATGGGCTGAGCGAAGCTGAGGGTTGGGATGGGATAGGCTGAGGGTTGGGATGGGATGGGCTGAGGGAAGCTGAGGGTTGGGATGGGAGGGGCTGAGGGAGGCTGAGGGTTGGGATGGGATGAGCTGAGGGAAGCTGAGGGTTGGGATGGGATGGGCTGAGGGAAGCTGAGGCTTGGGATGGGATGAGCTGAGGGAAGCTGAGGGTTGAGATGGGATGGGCTGAGGGAAGCTGAGGGTTGGGATGGGATAGGCTGAGGGTTGGGATGGGATGGGCTGAGGGACGCTGAGGGTTGCGATGGGATGGGCTGAGGGAGACTGAGGGTTGGGATGGGATGAGCTGAGGGATGGGATGGGCTGAGGGAAGCTGAGGGTTGGAATGGGCAGAGGGAAGCTGAGCGTTGGGATGGGCAGAGAGAATCTGAGGGTTGGGATGGGCAGAGAGAATCTGAGGGTTGGGATGGGAGGGGCTGAGGGAGACTGAGGGTTGGGATGGGATGAGCTGAGGGAAGCTGAGGTTTGGGATGGGCTGAGGGAAGCTGCGGGTTGGGATGGGATGGGCTGAGGGAAGCTGAGGGTTGGGATAGATAGGCTGAGGGAAGATGAGGGTTGGGATGGGATGGGCTGAGGGAAGCTGAGGGTTGGGATAGAAAGGCTGAGGGAAGATGAGGGTTGGGATGGGCAGAGAGAATCTGAGGGTTAGGATGGGCAGAGAGAATCTGAGGGTTGGGATGGGAGGGGCTGAGGGAGACTGAGGGTTGGGATGGGACGAGCTGAGGGTTGGGATGGGATGGGCTGAGGGAGGCTGAGGGATGGGATGGGATGGGCTGAGGGTTGGGTTGGGATGGGCTGAGGGTTGGGATGGGATGGGCTGAGGGAAGCTGAGGGATGGGATGGTCTGAGGGAAGCTGAGGGTTGGGATGGGATGGGGGAAGCTGAGGGTTGGGATGGGCAGAGGGAAGCTGAGGGTTGGGATGGGCAGAGAGAATCTGAGGGTTGGGATGGGAGGGGCTGAGGGAGACTGAGGGTTGGGATGGGATGAGCTGAAGGTTGGGGTGGGATGGGCTGAGGGAGGCTGAGGGTTGGGATGGGATAGGCTGAGGGTTGGGATGGGCAGAGAGACTCTGAGGGTTGGGATGGGAGGGGCTGAGGGAGACTGAGGGTTGGGATAGAATGAGCTGAGGGTTGGGATGGGATGGGCTGAGGGAGGCTGAGAGGTTAGGATGGGCTGAGGGAAGCTGAGGGGTGGGATGGGAGGGGCTGAGGGAGGTTGAGGGTTGGGATGGGATGGGCTGAGGGAAGCTGAGGGTTGGGATGGGATGGGCTGAGGGAGGCTGAGGGTTGGGATGGGAGGGGCTGAGGGAAGCTGAGGGTTGGGAAGGGATGGGCTGAGGGAAGCTGAGGGTTGGGATGGGCTGAGGGAAGCTGAGAGTTGGGATGGGCTGAGGGAAGCTGAGGGTTGGGATGGGATGGGCTGAGGGTTGGGATGGGATGGGCTGAGGGTTGGGATGGGATGGGCTGAGGGAAGCTGAGGGTTGGGATGGGATGGGATGGGCTGAGTGTTGGGATGGGATGGGATGGGCTGAGGGAGGCTGAGGGTTGGGATGGGAGGGGCTGAGGGAGGCTGAGGGTTGGGATGGGATAGGCTGAGGGTTGGGATGGGATGGGCTGAGGGAAGCTGAGGGTTGGGATGGGATGGGATGGGCTGAGGGAAGCTGAGGGTTGGGATGGGATGGGATGGGCTGAGGGAAGCTGAGGGTTGGGTTGGGATGGGCTGAGGGAAGCTGAGGGTTGGGATGGGAGGGGCTGAGGGAGGCTGAGGGTTGGGATGGGATGGGATGGGCTGAGGGAAGCTGAGGGTTGGGATGGGATGGGATGGGATAGGCTGAGGGAGGCTGAGGGATGGGAGGGGCTGAGGGAGGCTGAGGGTTGGGATGGGATAGGCTGAGGGTTGGGATGGGATGGGCTGAGGGAGGCTGAGGGTTGGGATGGGAGGGGCTGAGGGAGGCTGAGGGTTGGGATGGGATAGGCTGAGGGTTGGGATGGGATGGGCTGAGGGAGGCTGAGGGTTGGGATGGGAGGGGCTGAGGGAGGCTGAGGGTTGGGATGGGATAGGCTGAGGGTTGGGATGGGCTGAGGGAGGCTGAGGGTTGGGATGGGATGGGCTGAGGGTTGGGATGGGGTGGGCTGAGGGAGGCTGAGGGTTGGGATGGGATAGGCTGAGGGTTGGGATGGGATGGGCTGAGGGAAGCTGAGGGAGGCTGAGGGTTGGGATGGGATAGGCTGAGGGTTGGGATGGGATGGGCTGAGGGAAGCTGAGGGTTGGGATGGGATGGGCTGAGGGTTGGGATGGGATGGGCTGAGGGAGGCTCAGGGTTGGGATGGGAGGGGCTGAGGGAGGCTGAGGGTTGGGATGGGATAGGCTGAGGGTTGGGATGGGATGGGCTGAGGGAAGCTGAAGGAGGCTGAGGGTTGGGATGGGATAGGCTGAGGGTTGGGATGGGATGGGCTGAGGGTTGGGATGGGATGGGCTGAGGGAAGCTGAGGGTTGGGATGGGATGGGCTGAGGGAAGCTGAGGGAGGCTGAGGGTTGGGATGGGATAGGCTGAGGGTTGGGATGGGATGGGCTGAGGGAAGCTGAGGGTTGGGATGGGATGGGCTGAGGGAAGCTGAGGGTTGGGATGGGATGGGATGGGCTGAGGGAGGCTCAGGGTTGGGATGGGAGGGGCTGAGGGAGGCTGAGGGTTGGGATGGGATAGGCTGAGGGTTGGGATGGGATAGGCTGAGGGTTGGGATGGGATGGGCTGAGGGAAGCTGAGGGAGGCTGAGGGTTGGGATGGGATAGGCTGAGGGTTGGGATGGGATGGGCTGAGGGAAGCTGAGGGTTGGGATGGGATGGGCTGAGGGAAGCTGAGGGTTGGGTTGGGATGGGATGGGCTGAGGGTTGGGATGGGATGGGCTGAGGGAGGCTGAGGGTTGGGATGGGATGAGCTGAGGGAAGCTGAGGGTTGGGATGGGATGGGCTGAGGGAAGCTGAGGGTTGGGATGGGATGGGCTGAGGGTTGGGATGGGATGGGCTGAGGGAAGCTGAGGGAGGCTGAGGGTTGGGATGGGATAGGCTGAGGGTTGGGATGGGATGGGCTGAGGGAAGCTGAGGGTTGGGATGGGATGGGCTGAGGGAAGCTGAGGGTTGGGATGGGCTGAGAGAGGCTGAGGGTTGGGATGGGATGGGATGGGCTGAGGGAAGCTGAGGGTTGGGTTGGGATGGGCTGAGGGAAGCTGAGGGTTGGGATGGGAGGGGCTGAGGGAGGCGTGGGGGTTGGGATGGGATAGGCTGAGGGTTGGGATGGGATAGGCTGAGGGTTGGGATGGGATGGGCTGAGGGAAGCTGAGGGAGGCTGAGGGTTGGGATGGGATAGGCTGAGGGTTGGGATGGGATGGGCTGAGGGAAGCTGAGGGTTGGGATGGGATGGGCTGAGGGAAGCTGAGGGTTGGGTTGGGATGGGATGGGCTGAGGGTTGGGATGGGATGGGCTGAGGGAGGCTGAGGGTTGGGATGGGATGAGCTGAGGGAAGCTGAGGGTTGGGATGGGATGGGCTGAGGGAAGCTGAGGGTTGGGATGGGATGGGCTGAGGGTTGGGATGGGCTGAGGGAAGCTGAGGGAGGCTGAGGGTTGGGATGGGATAGGCTGAGGGTTGGGATGGGATGGGCTGAGGGAAGCTGAGGGTTGGGATGGGATGGGCTGAGGGAAGCTGAGGGTTGGGATGGGCTGAGAGAGGCTGAGGGTTGGGATGGGATGGGATGGGCTGAGGGAAGCTGAGGGTTGGGTTGGGATGGGCTGAGGGAAGCTGAGGGTTGGGATGGGAGGGGCTGAGGGAGGCTGAGGGTTGGGATGGGATGGGCTGAGGGAAGCTGAGGGTTGGGATGGGATGGGATGGGCTGAGGGAGGCTGAGGGTTGGGATGGGATGGGCTGAGGGAGGCTGAGGGTTGGGATGGGATAGGCTGAGGGTTGGGATGGGATGGGCTGAGGGAAGCTGAGGGTTGGGATGGGATGGGCTGAGGGAAGCTGAGGGTTGGGATGGGATGGGATGGGCTGAGGGAGGCTCAGGGTTGGGATGGGAGGGGCTGAGGGAGGCTGAGGGTTGGGATGGGATAGGCTGAGGGTTGGGATGGGATAGGCTGAGGGTTGGGATGGGATGGGCTGAGGGAAGCTGAGGGAGGCTGAGGGTTGGGATGGGATAGGCTGAGGGTTGGGATGGGATGGGCTGAGGGAAGCTGAGGGTTGGGATGGGATGGGCTGAGGGAAGCTGAGGGTTGGGTTGGGATGGGATGGGCTGAGGGTTGGGATGGGATGGACTGAGGGAGGCTGAGGGTTGGGATGGGATGAGCTGAGGGAAGCTGAGGGTTGGGATGGGATGGGCTGAGGGAAGCTGAGGGTTGGGATGGGATGGGCTGAGGGTTGGGATGGGATGGGCTGAGGGAAGCTGAGGGAGGCTGAGGGTTGGGATGGGATAGGCTGAGGGTTGGGATGGGATGGGCTGAGGGAAGCTGAGGGTTGGGATGGGATGGGCTGAGGGAAGCTGAGGGTTGGGATGGGCTGAGAGAGGCTGAGGGTTGGGATGGGATGGGCTGAGGGAAGCTGAGGGTTGGGTTGGGATGGGCTGAGGGAAGCTGAGGGTTGGGATGGGAGGGGCTGAGGGAGGCTGAGGGTTGGGATAGAATGAGCTGAGGGTTGGGATGGGATGGGCTGAGGGAGGCTGAGAGGTTAGGATGGGCTGAGGGAAGCTGAGGGGTGGGATGGGAGGGGCTGAGGGAGGTTGAGGGTTGGGATGGGATGGGCTGAGGGAAGCTGAGGGTTGGGATGGGATGGGCTGAGGGAGGCTGAGGGTTGGGATGGGAGGGGCTGAGGGAAGCTGAGGGTTGGGAAGGGATGGGCTGAGGGAAGCTGAGGGTTGGGATGGGCTGAGGGAAGCTGGAGAGTTGGGATGGGCTGAGGGAAGCTGAGGGTTGGGATGGGATGGGCTGAGGGTTGGGATGGGATGGGCTGAGGGTTGGGATGGGATGGGCTGAGGGAAGCTGAGGGTTGGGATGGGATGGGATGGGCTGAGTGTTGGGATGGGATGGGATGGGCTGAGGGAGGCTGAGGGTTGGGATGGGAGGGGCTGAGGGAGGCTGAGGGTTGGGATGGGATGGGCTGAGGGAAGCTGAGGGTTGGGATGGGATGGGATGGGCTGAGGGAAGCTGAGGGTTGGGATGGGATGGGATGGGCTGAGGGAAGCTGAGGGTTGGGTTGGGATGGGCTGAGGGAAGCTGAGGGTTGGGATGGGAGGGGCTGAGGGAGGCTGAGGGTTGGGATGGGATGGGATGGGCTGAGGGAAGCTGAGGGTTGGGATGGGATGGGATGGGATAGGCTGAGGGAGGCTGAGGGATGGGAGGGGCTGAGGGAGGCTGAGGGTTGGGATGGGATAGGCTGAGGGTTGGGATGGGATGGGCTGAGGGAGGCTGAGGGTTGGGATGGGAGGGGCTGAGGGAGGCTGAGGGTTGGGATGGGATAGGCTGAGGGTTGGGATGGGATGGGCTGAGGGAGGCTGAGGGTTGGGATGGGAGGGGCTGAGGGAGGCTGAGGGTTGGGATGGGATAGGCTGAGGGTTGGGATGGGCTGAGGGAGGCTGAGGGTTGGGATGGGATGGGCTGAGGGTTGGGATGGGATGGGCTGAGGGAGGCTGAGGGTTGGGATGGGATAGGCTGAGGGTTGGGATGGGATGGGCTGAGGGAAGCTGAGGGAGGCTGAGGGTTGGGATGGGATAGGCTGAGGGTTGGGATGGGATGGGCTGAGGGAAGCTGAGGGTTGGGATGGGATGGGCTGAGGGTTGGGATGGGATGGGCTGAGGGAGGCTCAGGGTTGGGATGGGAGGGGCTGAGGGAGGCTGAGGGTTGGGATGGGATAGGCTGAGGGTTGGGATGGGATGGGCTGAGGGAAGCTGAAGGAGGCTGAGGGTTGGGATGGGATAGGCTGAGGGTTGGAATGGGATGGGCTGAGGGTTGGGATGGGATGGGCTGAGGGAAGCTGAGGGTTGGGATGGGATGGGCTGAGGGAAGCTGAGGGAGGCTGAGGGTTGGGATGGGATAGGCTGAGGGTTGGGATGGGATGGGCTGAGGGAAGCTGAGGGTTGGGATGGGATGGGCTGAGGGAAGCTGAGGGTTGGGATGGGATGGGATGGGCTGAGGGAGGCTCAGGGTTGGGATGGGAGGGGCTGAGGGAGGCTGAGGGTTGGGATGGGATAGGCTGAGGGTTGGGATGGGATAGGCTGAGGGTTGGGATGGGATGGGCTGAGGGAAGCTGAGGGAGGCTGAGGGTTGGGATGGGATAGGCTGAGGGTTGGGATGGGATGGGCTGAGGGAAGCTGAGGGTTGGGATGGGATGGGCTGAGGGAAGCTGAGGGTTGGGTTGGGATGGGATGGGCTGAGGGTTGGGATGGGATGGGCTGAGGGAGGCTGAGGGTTGGGATGGGATGAGCTGAGGGAAGCTGAGGGTTGGGATGGGATGGGCTGAGGGAAGCTGAGGGTTGGGATGGGATGGGCTGAGGGTTGGGATGGGATGGGCTGAGGGAAGCTGAGGGAGGCTGAGGGTTGGGATGGGATAGGCTGAGGGTTGGGATGGGATGGGCTGAGGGAAGCTGAGGGTTGGGATGGGATGGGCTGAGGGAAGCTGAGGGTTGGGATGGGCTGAGAGAGGCTGAGGGTTGGGATGGGATGGGATGGGCTGAGGGAAGCTGAGGGTTGGGTTGGGATGGGCTGAGGGAAGCTGAGGGTTGGGATGGGAGGGGCTGAGGGAGGCTGGGGGTTGGGATGGGATAGGCTGAGGGTTGGGATGGGATAGGCTGAGGGTTGGGATGGGATGGGCTGAGGGAAGCTGAGGGAGGCTGAGGGTTGGGATGGGATAGGCTGAGGGTTGGGATGGGATGGGCTGAGGGAAGCTGAGGGTTGGGATGGGATGGGCTGAGGGAAGCTGAGGGTTGGGTTGGGATGGGATGGGCTGAGGGTTGGGATGGGATGGGCTGAGGGAGGCTGAGGGTTGGGATGGGATGAGCTGAGGGAAGCTGAGGGTTGGGATGGGATGGGCTGAGGGAAGCTGAGGGTTGGGATGGGATGGGCTGAGGGTTGGGATGGGCTGAGGGAAGCTGAGGGAGGCTGAGGGTTGGGATGGGATAGGCTGAGGGTTGGGATGGGATGGGCTGAGGGAAGCTGAGGGTTGGGATGGGATGGGCTGAGGGAAGCTGAGGGTTGGGATGGGCTGAGAGAGGCTGAGGGTTGGGATGGGATGGGATGGGCTGAGGGAAGCTGAGGGTTGGGTTGGGATGGGCTGAGGGAAGCTGAGGGTTGGGATGGGAGGGGCTGAGGGAGGCTGAGGGTTGGGATGGGATGGGCTGAGGGAAGCTGAGGGTTGGGATGGGATGGGATGGGCTGAGGGAGGCTGAGGGTTGGGATGGGATGGGCTGAGGGAGGCTGAGGGTTGGGATGGGATAGGCTGAGGGTTGGGATGGGATGGGCTGAGGGAAGCTGAGGGTTGGGATGGGATGGGCTGAGGGAAGCTGAGGGTTGGGATGGATGGGATGGGCTGAGGGAGGCTCAGGGTTGGGATGGGAGGGGCTGAGGGAGGCTGAGGGTTGGGATGGGATAGGCTGAGGGTTGGGATGGGACAGGCTGAGGGTTGGGATGGGATGGGCTGAGGGAAGCTGAGGGAGGCTGAGGGTTGGGATGGGATAGGCTGAGGGTTGGGATGGGATGGGCTGAGGGAAGCTGAGGGTTGGGATGGGATGGGCTGAGGGAAGCTGAGGGTTGGGTTGGGATGGGATGGGCTGAGGGTTGGGATGGGATGGACTGAGGGAGGCTGAGGGTTGGGATGGGATGAGCTGAGGGAAGCTGAGGGTTGGGATGGGATGGGCTGAGGGAAGCTGAGGGTTGGGATGGGATGGGCTGAGGGTTGGGATGGGATGGGCTGAGGGAAGCTGAGGGAGGCTGAGGGTTGGGATGGGATAGGCTGAGGGTTGGGATGGGATGGGCTGAGGGAAGCTGAGGGTTGGGATGGGATGGGCTGAGGGAAGCTGAGGGTTGGGATGGGCTGAGAGAGGCTGAGGGTTGGGATGGGATGGGATGGGCTGAGGGAAGCTGAGGGTTGGGTTGGGATGGGCTGAGGGAAGCTGAGGGTTGGGATGGGAGGGGCTGAGGGAGGCTGAGGGTTGGGATGGGATAGGCTGAGGGTTGGGATGGGATAGGCTGAGGGTTGGGATGGGATGGGCTGAGGGAAGCTGAGGGAGGCTGAGGGTTGGGATGGGATAGGCTGAGGGTTGGGATGGGATGGGCTGAGGGAAGCAGAGGGTTGGGATGGGATGGGCTGAGGGAAGCTGAGGTTGGGTTGGGATGGGATGGGCTGAGGGTTGGGATGGGATGGGCTGAGGGAGGCTGAGGGTTGGGATGGGATGAGCTGAGGGAAGCTGAGGGTTGGGATGGGATGGGCTGAGGGAAGCTGAGGGTTGGGATGGGATGGGCTGAGGGTTGGGATGGGATGGGCTGAGGGAAGCTGAGGGAGGCTGAGGGTTGGGATGGGATAGGCTGAGGGTTGGGATGGGATGGGCTGAGGGAAGCTGAGGGTTGGGATGGGATGGGCTGAGGGAAGCTGAGGGTTGGGATGGGCTGAGAGAGGCTGAGGGTTGGGATGGGATGGGATGGGCTGAGGGAAGCTGAGGGTTGGGTTGGGATGGGCTGAGGGAAGCTGAGGGTTGGGATGGGAGGGGCTGAGGGAGTCTGAGGGTTGGGATGGGATGGGCTGAGGGAAGCTGAGGGTTGGGATGGGATGGGATGGGCTGAGGGAGGCTGAGGGTTGGGATGGGATGGGCTGAGGGAGGCTGAGGGTTGGGATGGGATAGGCTGAGGGTTGGGATGGGATGGGCTGAGGGAAGCTGAGGGTTGGGATGGGATGGGCTGAGGGAAGCTGAGGGTTGGGATAGGCAGAGAGAATCTGAGGGTTGGGATGGGCTGAGGGAGGCTGAGGGTTGGAATGGGATGGGCTGAGGGAGGCTGAGGGTTGGGATGGGCTGAGGGAAGCTGAGGGTTGGGATGGGATGGGATGGGATGGGATGGGCTGAGGGAAGCTGAGGGTTGGGATGGGATGGGCTGAGGGTTGGGATGGGCTGAGGGAAGCTGAGGGTTGGGATAGGCAGAGAGAATCTGAGGGTTGGGATGGGCTGAGGGAAGCTGAGGGTTGGGATGGGCTGAGGGAAGCTGAGGGTTGGGATGGGATGGGCTGAGGGTTGGGATGGGCTGAGGGTTGGGATGGGATGAGTGAGGGAAGCTGAGGGTTGGGATGGGCTGAGGGAAGCTGAGGGTTGGGATGGGATGGGCTGAGGGTTGGGATGGGCTGAGGGTTGGGATGGGATGGGCTGAGGGAAGCTGAGGGTTGGGATGGGATGGGCTGAGGGAAGCTGAGGGTTGGGATGGGCTGAGGGAGGCTGAGGGTTGGGATGGGCTGAGGGAAGCTGAGGGTTGGGATGGGATGGGCTGAGGGTTGGGATGGGCTGAGGGTTGGGATGGGATGGGTGAGGGAAGCTGAGGGTTGGGATGGGCTGAGGGAAGCTGAGGGTTGGGATGGGATGGGCTGAGGGTTGGGATGGGCTGAGGGTTGGGATGGGATGGGCTGAGGGAAGCTGAGGGTTGGGATGGAATGGGCTGAGGGAGGCTGAGGGTTGGGTTGGGATGGGCTGAGGGAGGCTGAGGGTTGGGATGGGCTGAGGGAAGCTGAGGGTTGGGATGGGATGGGATGGGCTGAGGGATTGCTGAGGGTTGGGATGGGATAGGCTGAGGGAGGCTGAGGGTTGGGATGGGCTGAGGGAAGCTGAGGGTTGGGATGGGATGGGATGGGCTGAGGGAAGCTGAGGGTTGGGATGGGATGGGCTGAGGGTTGGGATGGGATAGGCTGAGGGAAGCTGAGGGTTGGGATAGGCAGAGAGAATCTGAGGGTTGGGATGGGCTGAGGGAGGCTGAGGGTTGGAATGGGATGGGCTGAGGGAGGCTGAGGGTTGGGATGGGATGGGCTGAGGGTTGGGATGGGATAGGCTGAGGGAAGCTGAGGGTTGGGATAGGCAGAGAGAATCTGAGGGTTGGGATGGGCTGAGGGAGGCTGAGGGTTGGAATGGGATGGGCTGAGGGAGGCTGAGGGTTGGGATGGGATGGGCTGAGGGAAGCTGAGGGTTGGCATGGGTTAAGGGAAGCTGAGGGTTGGGATGGGATGGGCTGAGGGTTGGGATGGGCTGAGGGTTGGGATGGGATGGGTGAGGGAAGCTGAGGGTTGGGATGGGCTGAGGGAGGCTGAGGGTTGGGATGGGCTGAGGGTTGGGATGGGCTGAGGGTTGGGATGGGATGGGCTGAGGGAAGCTGAGGGTTGGGATGGGATGGGTGAGGGAAGCTGAGGGTTGGGATGGGCTGAGGGAAGCTGAGGGTTGGGATGGGATGGGCTGAGGGAAGCTGAGGGTTGGGATGGGCTGAGGGAAGCTGAGGGTTGGGATGGGATGGGCTGAGGGTTGGGATGGGCTGAGGGAAGCTGAGGGTTGAGATGGGATGGGATGGGCTGAGGGAAGCTGAGGGTTGGGATGGGATGGGCTGAGGGAAGCTGAGGGTTGGGATGGGATAGGCTGAGGGAAGCTGAGGGTTGGGATAGGCAGAGAGAATCTGAGGGTTGGGATGGGCTGAGGGAGGCTGAGGGTTGGAATGGGATGGGCTGAGGGAGACTGAGGGTTGGGATGGGATAGGCTGAGGGTTGGGATGGGATGGGCTGAGGGAAGCTGAGGGTTGGGATGGGATGGGCTGAGGGAAGCTGAGGGTTGGGATAGGCAGAGAGAATCTGAGGGTTGGGATGGGCTGAGGGAGGCTGAGGTTTGGAATGGGATGGGCTGAGGGAGGCTGAGGGTTGGGATGGGATAGGCTGAGGGTTGGGATGGGATGGGCTGAGGGAAGCTGAGGGTTGGGATGGGATAGGCTGAGGGAAGCTGAGGGTTGGGATGGGATGGGCTGAGGGAAGCTGAGGGTTGGGATAGGCAGAGAGAATCTGAGGGTTGGGATGGGCTGAGGGAGGCTGAGGGTTGGAATGGGATGGGCTGAGGGAGGCTGAGGGTTGGGATGGGCTGAGGGAAGCTGAGGGTTGGGATGGGATGGGATGGGCTGAGGGAAGCTGAGGGTTGGGATGGGATGGGCTGAGGGTTGGGATGGGATGGGCTGAGGGAAGCTGAGGGTTGGGATGGGCTGAGGGAGGCTGAGGGTTGGGATGGGCTGAGGGAAGCTGAGGGTTGGGATGGGATGGGCTGAGGGTTGGGATGGGATGGGCTGAGGGAAGCTGAGGGTTGGGATGGGCTGAGGGAGGCTGAGGGTTGGGATGGGCTGAGGGAAGCTGAGGGTTGGGATGGGATGGGCTGAGGGTTGGGATGGGCTGAGGGTTGGGATGGGATGGGTGAGGGAAGCTGGGGGTTGGCATGGGCTGAGGGAAGCTGAGGGTTGGGATGGGATGGGCTGAGGGTTGGGATGGGCTGAGGGTTGGGATGGGATGGGCTGAGGGAAGCTGAGGGTTGGGATGGGATGGGCTGAGGGAAGCTGAGGGTTGGGATGGGCTGAGGGAAGCTGAGGGTTGGGATGGGATGGGCTGAGGGTTGGGATGGGCTGAGGGAAGCTGAGGGTTGGGATGGGATGGGATGGGCTGAGGGAAGCTGAGGGTTGGGATGGGATGGGCTGAGGGTTGGGATGGGATGGGCTGAGGGAAGCTGAGGGTTGGGATGGGATAGGCTGAGGGAAGCTGAGGGTTGGGATAGTCAGAGAGAATCTGAGGGTTGGGATGGGCTGAGGGAGGCTGAGGGTTGGAATGGGATGGGCTGAGGGAGGCTGAGGGTTGGGATG
This sequence comes from Oncorhynchus gorbuscha, assembly GCF_021184085.1. NCBI lineage: Eukaryota > Metazoa > Chordata > Actinopteri > Salmoniformes > Salmonidae > Oncorhynchus > Oncorhynchus gorbuscha. The sequence continues at coordinate 3,575,593 of NC_060182.1, read as the reverse complement.
GGATAGGCTGAGGGTTGGGATGGGATGGGCTGAGGGAAGCTGAGGGTTGGGATGGGATAGGCTGAGGGAAGCTGAGGGTTGGGATGGGATTGGCTGAGGGAAGCTGAGGGTTGGGATAGGCAGAGAGAATCTGAGGGTTGGGATGGGCTGAGGGAGGCTGAGGGTTGGAATGGGATGGGCTGAGGGAGGCTGAGGGTTGGGATGGGCTGAGGGAAGCTGAGGGTTGGGATGGGATGGGATGGGCTGAGGGAAGCTGAGGGTTGGGATGGGATGGGCTGAGGGTTGGGATGGGATGGGCTGAGGGAAGCTGAGGGTTGGGATGGGCTGAGGGAGGCTGAGGGTTGGGATGGGCTGAGGGAAGCTGAGGGTTGGGATGGGATGGGCTGAGGGTTGGGATGGGATGGGCTGAGGGAAGCTGAGGGTTGGGATGGGCTGAGGGAGGCTGAGGGTTGGGATGGGCTGAGGGAAGCTGAGGGTTGGGATGGGATGGGCTGAGGGTTGGGATGGGCTGAGGGTTGGGATGGGATGGGTGAGGAAGCTGAGGGTTGGCATGGGCTGAGGGAAGCTGAGGGTTGGGATGGGATGGGCTGAGGGTTGGGATGGGCTGAGGGTTGGGATGGGATGGGCTGAGGGAAGCTGAGGGTTGGGATGGGATGGGCTGAGGGAAGCTGAGGGTTGGGATGGGCTGAGGGAAGCTGAGGGTTGGGATGGGATGGGCTGAGGGTTGGGATGGGCTGAGGGAAGCTGAGGGTTGGGATGGGATGGGCTGAGGGAAGCTGAGGGTTGGGATGGGATGGGCTGAGGGTTGGGATGGGATGGGCTGAGGGAAGCTGAGGGTTGGGATGGGATAGGCTGAGGGAAGCTGAGGGTTGGGATAGTCAGAGAGAATCTGAGGGTTGGGATGGGCTGAGGGAGGCTGAGGGTTGGAATGGGATGGGCTGAGGGAGGCTGAGGGTTGGGATGGGATGGGCTGAGGGTTGGGATGGGATGGGCTGAGGGAAGCTGAGGGTTGGGATGGGATAGGCTGAGGGAAGCTGAGGGTTGGGATAGGCAGAGAGAATCTGAGGGTTGGGATGGGATGGGATGGGCTGAGGGATTGCTGAGGGTTGGGATGGGATAGGCTGAGGGAGGCTGAGGGTTGGGATGGGCTGAGGGAAGCTGAGGGTTGGGATGGGATGGGATGGGCTGAGGGAAGCTGAGGGTTGGGATGGGATGGGCTGAGGGTTGGGATGGGATAGGCTGAGGGAAGCTGAGGGTTGGGATAGGCAGAGAGAATCTGAGGGTTGGGATGGGCTGAGGGAGGCTGAGGGTTGGAATGGGATGGGCTGAGGGAGGCTGAGGGTTGGGATGGGATGGGCTGAGGGTTGGGATGGGATAGGCTGAGGGAAGCTGAGGGTTGGGATAGGCAGAGAGAATCTGAGGGTTGGGATGGGCTGAGGGAGGCTGAGGGTTGGAATGGGATGGGCTGAGGGAGGCTGAGGGTTGGGATGGGATGGGCTGAGGGAAGCTGAGGGTTGGGATGGGATGGGCTGAGGGTTGGGATGGGATGGGCTGAGGGTTGGGATGGGCTGAGGGTTGGGATGGGATGGGTGAGGGAAGCTGAGGGTTGGGATGGGCTGAGGGAGGCTGAGGGTTGGGATGGGCTGAGGGTTGGGATGGGCTGAGGGTTGGGATGGGATGGGCTGAGGGAAGCTGAGGGTTGGGATGGGATGGGTGAGGGAAGCTGAGGGTTGGGATGGGCTGAGGGAAGCTGAGGGTTGGGATGGGATGGGCTGAGGGAAGCTGAGGGTTGGGATGGGCTGAGGGAAGCTGAGGGTTGGGATGGGCTGAGGGAAGCTGAGGGTTGAGATGGGATGGGATGGGCTGAGGGAAGCTGAGGGTTGGGATGGGATGGGCTGAGGGAAGCTGAGGGTTGGGATGGGATAGGCTGAGGGAAGCTGAGGGTTGGGATAGGCAGAGAGAATCTGAGGGTTGGGATGGGCTGAGGGAGGCTGAGGGTTGGAATGGGATGGGCTGAGGGAGACTGAGGGTTGGGATGGGATAGGCTGAGGGTTGGGATGGGATGGGCTGAGGGAAGCTGAGGGTTGGGATGGGATGGGCTGAGGGAAGCTGAGGGTTGGGATAGGCAGAGAGAATCTGAGGGTTGGGATGGGCTGAGGGAGGCTGAGGGTTGGAATGGGATGGGCTGAGGGAGGCTGAGGGTTGGGATGGGATAGGCTGAGGGTTGGGATGGGATGGGCTGAGGGAAGCTGAGGGTTGGGATGGGATAGGCTGAGGGAAGCTGAGGGTTGGGATGGGATGGGCTGAGGGAAGCTGAGGGTTGGGATAGGCAGAGAGAATCTGAGGGTTGGGATGGGCTGAGGGAGGCTGAGGGTTGGAATGGGATGGGCTGAGGGAGGCTGAGGGTTGGGATGGGCTGAGGGAAGCTGAGGGTTGGGATGGGATGGGATGGGCTGAGGGAAGCTGAGGGTTGGGATGGGATGGGCTGAGGGTTGGGATGGGATGGGCTGAGGGAAGCTGAGGGTTGGGATGGGCTGAGGGATGCTGAGGGTTGGGATGGGCTGAGGGAAGCTGAGGGTTGGGATGGGATGGGCTGAGGGTTGGGATGGGATGGGCTGAGGGAAGCTGAGGGTTGGGATGGGCTGAGGGAGGCTGAGGGTTGGGATGGGCTGAGGGAAGCTGAGGGTTGGGATGGGATGGGCTGAGGGTTGGGATGGGCTGAGGGTTGGGATGGGATGGGTGAGGGAAGCTGAGGGTTGGCATGGGCTGAGGGAAGCTGAGGGTTGGGATGGGATGGGCTGAGGGTTGGGATGAGCTGAGGGTTGGGATGGGATGGGCTGAGGGAGGCTGAGGGTTGGGATGGGCTGAGGGAAGCTGAGGGTTGGGATGGGATGGGATGGGCTGAGGGAAGCTGAGGGTTGGGATGGGATGGGCTGAGGGAAGCTGAGGGTTGGGATGGGCTGAGGGAGGCTGAGGGTTGGGATGGGCTGGGAGCTGGGTTGGGATGGGATGGGCTGAGGGTTGGGATGGGATGGGCTGAGGGAAGCTGAGGGTTGGGATGGGCTGGGCTGGGAGGCTGAGGGTTGGGATGGGCTGATGGGATGGGTTGGGATGGGATGGGCTGAGGGTTGGGATGGGCTGAGGGTTGGGATGGGATGGGTGAGGGAAGCTGAGGGTTGGGATGGGTTAAGGGGCTGAGGGTTGGGATGGGATGGGCTGAGGGTTGGGATGGGCTGAGGGTTGGGATTGGATGGGCTGAGGGAGGCTGAGGGTTGGGATGGGATAGGCTGAGGGGTTGGGATGGGATGGGCTGAGGGAAGCTGAGGGTTGGGATGGGAGGGGCTGAGGGTTGGGAGGCTGAGGGTTGGGATGGGATAGGCTGAGGGTTGGGATGGGATGGGCTGAGGGAGGCTGAGGGTTGGGATGGGATGAGGCTGAGGGTTGGGATGGGATGGGCTGAGGGAAGCTGAGGGTTGGGATAGTCAGAGAGAATCTGAGGGTTGGGAATGGGCTGAGGGAGGCTGAGGGTGGAATGGGATGGGCTGAGGAGGCTGAGGGTTGGGATGGGGATAGGCTGAGGGTTGGAATGGGATGGGCTGAGGGAAGCTGAGGGTTGGGATGGGATAGGCTGAGGGAAGCTGAGGGTTGGGATGGGATGGGCTGAGGGAAGCTGAGGGTTGGGATAGGCAGAGAGAATCTGAGGGTTGGGATGAGGCTGAGGGTTGAATGGGAGGCTGAGGGGTTGGGATGGGATGGGCTGAGGGAAGCTGAGGGTTGGGATGGGATGGGCTGAGGGAAGCTGAGGGTTGGGATAGGCAGAGAGAATCTGAGGGTTGGGATGGGCTGAGGGAGGCTGAGGGTTGGAATGGGATGGGCTGAGGGAGGCTGAGGGTTGGGATGGGCTGAGGGTTGGGATGGGATGGGCTGAGGGAAGCTGAGGGTTGGGATGGGATGTGCTGAGGGTTGGGATGGGGTGGGCTGAGGGAAGCTGAGGGTTGGGATGGGATGGGCTGAGGGAAGCTGAGGGTTGGGATGGGATGGGCTGAGTGAAGCTGAGGTTTGGGATGGGATGGGCTGAGGGAGGCTGAGAGGTTGGGAAGGGCTGAGGGAAGCTGAGGGTTGGGATGGGAGGGGCTGAGGGAAGCTGAGGGTTGGGATGGGCTGAGGGAAGCTGAGGGTTGGGATAGGATGGGCTGAGGGAAGCTGAGTTTTGGTATGGGCTGGGCTGAGGGAAGCTGAGGGTTGGGATGGGCTGAGGGAAGCTGAGGGTTGGGATGGGAGGGGCTGAGGGAAGCTGAGGGTTGGGAAGGGATGGGCTGAGGGAAGCTGAGGGTTGGGATGGGATGGGCTGAGGGAGGCTGAGAGGTTAGGATGGGATGGGCTGAGGGAAGCTGAGGGTTGGGATGGGATGGGCTGAGTGAAGCTGAGGTTTGGGATGGGATGGGCTGAGGGAGGCTGAGAGGTTGGGATGGGATGGGCTGAGGGAAGCTGAGGGTTGGGATGGGATGGGCTGAGTGAAGCTGAGGTTTGGGATGGGATGGGCTGAGGGAGGCTGAGAGGTTGGGATGGGCTGAGGGAAGCTGAGGGTTGGGATGGGATGTGCTGAGGGTTGGGATGGGATGGGCTGAGGGAAGCTGAGGGTTGGGATGGGATGGGCTGAGGGAAGCTGAGGGTTGGGATAGGTAGGCTGAGGGTTGGGATGGGATGGGCTTTGGGAAGCTGAGGCTTGGGATGGGATGGGCTGAGGGAAGCTGAGGGTTGGGATGGGATGGGCTGAGTGAAGCTGAGGTTTGGGATGGGATGGGCTGAGGGAGGCTGAGAGGTTGGGATGGGCTGAGGGAAGCTGAGGGTTGGGATGGGAGGGGCTGAGGGAAGCTGAGGGTTGGGATGGGGCTGAGGGAAGCTGAGGGTTGGGATGGAAGCTGAGGGTTGGGATGGGCTGAGGGAAGCTGAGGGTTGGGATGGGATGGGCTGAGGGTTGGGATGGGATGGGCTGAGGGTTGGGATGGGATGGGCTGAGGGAAGCTGAGGGTTGGGATGGGATGGGCTGAGGGAGGCTGAGAGGTTGGGATGGGATGGGCTGAGGGAAGCTGAGGGTTGGGATGGGATGGGCTGAGGGTTGGGAAGGGATGGGCTGAGGGAAGCTGAGGGATGGGATGAGCTGAGGGAAGCTGAGGGTTGGAATGGGATGGGCTGAGGGAAGCTGAGGGTTGGGATGGGATGGGCTGAGGGTTGGGATGGGATGGGCTGAGGGAAGCTGAGGGTTGGGATGGGATGGGCTGAGGGAAGCTGAGGGTTGGGATGGGATGGGCTGAGTGAAGCTGAGGTTTGGGATGGGATGGGCTGAGGGAGGCTGAGAGGTTGGGATGGGCTGAGGGAAGCTGAGGGTTGGGATGGGATGGGCTGAGTGAAGCTGAGGTTTGGGATGGGAGGGGCTGAGGGAAGCTGAGGGTTGGGATGGGCTGAGGGAAGCTGAGGGTTGGGATAGGATGGGCTGAGGGAAGCTGAGTGTTGGGATGGGCTGAGGGAAGCTGAGGGTTGGGATGGGAGGGGCTGAGGGAAGCTGAGGGTTGGGAAGGGATGGGCTGAGGGAAGCTGAGGGTTGGGATGGGCTGAGGGAAGCTGAGGGTTGGGATGGGCTGAGGGAAGCTGAGGGTTGGGATGGGATGGGCTGAGGGTTGGGATGGGATGGGCTGAGGGTTGGGATGGGATGGGCTGATGGAAGCTGAGGGTTGGGATGGGCTGAGGGAGGCTGAGAGGTTGGGATGGGATGGGCTAAGGGAAGCTGAGGGTTGGGATGGGATGGGCTGAGTGAAGCTGAGGTTTGGGATGGGATGGGCTGAGGGAGGCTGAGAGGTTGGGATGGGCTGAGGGAAGCTGAGGGTTGGGATGGGATGTGCTGAGGGTTGGGATGGGATGGGCTGAGGGAAGCTGAGGGTTGGGATGGGATGGGCTGAGGGAAGCTGAGGGTTGGGATAGGTAGGCTGAGGGTTGGGATGGGATGGGCTTTGGGAAGCTGAGGCTTGGGATGGGATGGGCTGAGGGAAGCTGAGGGTTGGGATGGGATGGGCTGAGTGAAGCTGAGGGTTGGGATGGGATGGGCTGAGGGAGGCTGAGAGGTTGGGATGGGCTGAGGGAAGCTGAGGGTTGGGATGGGAGGGGCTGAGGGAAGCTGAGGGTTGGGAAGGGATGGGGCTGAGGAAAGCTGAGGGTTGGGATGGGCTGAGGGAAGCTGAGGGTTGGGATGGGATGGGCTGAGGGTTGGGATGGGATGGGCTGAGGGTTGGGATGGGATGGGCTGAGGGTTGGGATGGGATGGGCTGAGGGAAGCTGAGGGTTGGGATGGGATGGGCTGAGGGAGGCTGAGAGGTTGGGATGGGATGGGCTGAGGGAAGCTGAGGGATAGGATGGTCTGAGGGAGGCTGAGAGGTTGGGATGGGATGGTCTGAGGGAAGCTGAGGGATAGGATGGTCTGAGGGAAGCTGAGGGTTGGGATGGTCTGAGGGAAGCTGAGGGTTGGGATGGGATGGGCTGAGGGTTGGGAAGGGATGGGCTGAGGGAAGCTGAGGGATGGGATGAGCTGAGGGAAGCTGAGGGTTGGGATGGGATGGGCTGAGGGAAGCTGAGGGTTGGGATGGGATGGGCTGAGGGTTGGGATGGGATGGGCTAAGGGAAGCTGAGGGTTGGCATGGGATGGGCTGGGAAGCTGAGTGTTGGGATGGGATGGGCTGAGTGAAGCTGAGGTTTGGGATGGGATGGGCTGAGGGAGGCTGAGAGGTTGGGATGGGCTGAGGGAAGCTGAGGGTTGGGATGGGATGGGCTGAGTGAAGCTGAGGTTTGGGATGGGATGGGCTGAGGGAGGCTGAGAGGTTGGGAAGGGCTGAGGGAAGCTGAGGGTTGGGATGGGAGGGGTTGAGGGAAGCTGAGGGTTGGGATGGGCTGAGGGAAGCTGAGGGTTGGGATAGGATGGGCTGAGGGAAGCTGAGTGTTGGTATGGGCTGGGCTGAGGGAAGCTGAGGTTTGGGATGGGCTGAGGGAAGCTGAGGGTTGGGATGGGATGGGCTGAGGGAAGCTGAGGGTTGGGATGGGATGGGCTGAGGGAAGCTGAGGGTTGGGATGTGCTGAGGGAAGCTGAGGGTTGGGATGGGATGGGCTGAGGGTTGGGATGGGCTGAGGGAAGCTGAGGGTTGGGATGGGCTGAGGGAAGCTGAGGGTTGGGATGGGATGGGCTGAGGGAAGCTGAGGGTTGGGATGGGCTCTGCATAAACTATGACATATATTTTATATCACTATCGTGCACATGCACCCTCACACATAAGGATGGCTCTGTTGCAGAAAGACTGATACATGTTTGATAGGGTCTTGATGCTGTAGTGTTTTATAGTGTCTTGATGCTGTAGTATTTGATAGTGTCTTGATGCTGTAGTGTTTGATAGTGTCTTGATGCTGTAGTGTTTAATAGTGTCTTGATGCTGTAGTGTTTGATAGTGTCTTGATGCTGTAGTGTTTGATAGTGTCTTGATGCTGTAGTGTTTGATAGTGTCTTGATGCTGTCGTGTTTGATAGTATCTTGATGCTGTCGTGTTTGATAGTATCTTGATGCTGTCGTGTAATCTGCTTGACACGTTAAAGTTACTTACCTTAGAGATCACAAAGTCAGATCATTTCCCCTCCATGTATCTGCAAATCCGTTTCGATTCATACTGGTTTGTCTGGCTGTCATGTTATTTGAACCTTCCCTGATCTACAGTGAAAAAAAATCATTTCAGTCTTCTTCTATTAAGATTCATGTTTGTTCTATCTCCCGTAGCTCGTTAGCACCCCCTTGTGGTTGAATATATATGTACCTATTGTCGATCCTAGGATACAATGATGAATAACATGGAACAAATAAATACCATCAAAACGTTACCTTACAATAGTGAACCCCGTGTGAAACCCAACCATATTTAAGATTTTAATACAGAAACGTTTGTGTTATAGGTGTGTCATTAATTTATATTTTTGTACACTCACATGGCAATCAAAATTAAATACTAATATAATATAATAATAATATATGCCATTTAGCAGACGCTTTTGGTGTGTAGAACAGAGTGGAGAGGTGAGTGATGTGCGGGTGGGAGGTTCCGCCTGTCACTTGTCCTCAACAGGCAGCTAGTCTCAGAAGGGAGACTTGAAGAGGGAGACGGTGAAGTCCAGGCACTGCTGCTCTCTTTGTTCTGAGTGTTGGCAGTGCTCGTGTTTTTAGTCCATCTGTTTATCTCACATATTATGTGCCCAGTATGATAAGGCAAGAAAACGTTCTTAAAAGATATTGACAACATGACAATTACAGTAGATGATGTAATGAGATGGAGGAGGGGGATGAGTGGGTAGATCTACCGTCTAGAGGTGAGGAGCCGGCCAGGCAGTGGTACAATACCTACCGTCTAGAGGTGAGGAGCCGGCCAGGCAGTGGTACAATACCTACCGTCTAGAGGTGAGGAGCCGGCCAGGCAGTGGTACAATACCTACCGTCTAGAGGTGAGGAGCCGGCCAGGCAGTGGTACAATACCTACCGTCTAGAGGTGAGGAGCCGGCCAGGCAGTGGTACAATACCTACCCGTCTAGAGGTGAGGAGCCGGCCAGGCAGTGGTACAATACCTACCGTCTAGAGGTGAGGAGCCGGCCAGGCAGTGGTACAATACCTACCGTCTAGAGGTGAGGAGCCGGCCAGGCAGTGGTACAATACCTACCGTCTAGAGGTGAGGAGCCGGCCAGGCAGTGGTACAATACCTACCGTCTAGAGGTGAGGAGCCGGCCAGGCAGTGGTACAATACCTACCGTCTAGAGGTGAGGAGCCGGCCAGGCAGTGGTACAATACCTACCGTCTAGAGGTGAGGAGCCGGCCAGGCAGTGGTACAATACCTACCGTCTAGAGGTGAGGAGCCGGCCAGGCAGTGGTACAATACCTACCGTCTAGAGGTGAGGAGCCGGCCAGGCAGTGGTACAATACCTACCGTCTAGAGGTGAGGAGCCGGCCAGGCAGTGGTACAATACCTACCGTCTAGAGGTGAGGAGCCGGCCAGGCAGTGGTACAATACCTACCGTCTAGAGGTGAGGAGCCGGCCAGGCAGTGGTACAATACCTACCGTCTAGAGGTGAGGAGCCGGCCAGGCAGTGGTACAATACCTACCGTCTAGAGGTGAGGAGCCGGCCAGGCAGTGGTACAATACCTACCGTCTAGAGGTGAGGAGCCGGCCAGGCAGTGGTACAATACCTACCGTCTAGAGGTGAGGAGCCGGCCAGGCAGTGGTACAATACCTACCGTCTAGAGGTGAGGAGCCGGCCCGGCAGTGGTACAATACCTACCGTCTAGAGGTGAGGAGCCGGCCAGGCAGTGGTACAATACCTACCGTCTAGAGGTGAGGAGCCGGCCAGGCAGTGGTACAATACCTACCGTCTAGAGGTGAGGAGCCGGCCAGGCAGTGGTACAATACCTACCGTCTAGAGGTGAGGAGCCGGCCAGGCAGTGGTACAATACCTACCGTCTAGAGGTGAGGAGCCGGCCAGGCAGTGGTACAATACCTACCGTCTAGAGGTGAGGAGCCGGCCAGGCAGTGGTACAATACCTACCGTCTAGAGGTGAGGAGCCGGCCAGGCAGTGGTACAATACCTACCGTCTAGAGGTGAGGAGCCGGCCAGGCAGTGGTACAATACCTACCGTCTAGAGGTGAGGAGCCGGCCAGGCAGTGGTACAATACCTACCGTCTAGAGGTGAGGAGCCGGCCAGGCAGTGGTACAGCCGGCCACCTACCGTCTAGAGGTGAGGAGCCGGCCAGGCAGTGGTACAATACCTACCGTCTAGAGGTGAGGAGCCGGCCAGGCAGTGGTACAATACCTACCGTCTAGAGGTGAGGAGCCGGCCAGGCAGTGAAAACAAGGGTGGGGAAAACAGACAAAAAAAAGATAACGGACGATGGAAAGAAAAATGAATGCGCGTTGACAACGTGAGACAAAACAAGACCTCAAAACGCATCTCATGCACCGGGACACCTCCTTACCTTCTCACAGAAGCAGTGGAAGCTGATCTCTGTTTGTGTAGGGTGTGGAAACCTTGGGAGGCACGGAACCATGATGGGGACTGGAATCGGGACAGGGACTGGAACCACGATGGGGACTGGAATCGGGACGGGGACTGGAACCACGATGGGGACTGGAATCGTGACGGGGACTGGAACCACGATGGTGACTGGAACCACGATGGGGACTGGAATCGGGATGGGGACTGGAACCACGATGGGGACTGGAATCGGGATGGGGACTGGAACCACGATGGGGACTGGAACCGGGACGGGGACTGGAACCGGGACGGGGACTGGAATCGGGACGGGGACTGGAATCGGGATGGGACTGGAACCACGATGGGGAAATCGTGCCAGGTGCCCATCCTGAAAACAAGAGAAAATATCTTATCATGAACTTCTGATGGTATCGTGCCATGTAGGGTTGCTCATCTCTGCAGAGAGTAAGACTGTTTACAATAGCGAACAGCCCACAATCTGTGCCTCCTTTCTGCTACTGGACTGCCGGCCACTCCACAGCCACAGAGGTCCCTGGAATGCCGGCCACTCCACAGTCACAGAGGTCCCTGGAATACCGGCCACTCCACAGTCACAGAGGTCCCTGGACTACCGGCCACTCCACAGTCACAGAGGTCCCTGGACTACCGGCCACTCTACAGTCACAGAGGTCCCTGGACTACCGGCCACTCCACAGTCACAGAGGTCCCTGGACTGCCGGCCACTCCACAGTCACAGAGGTCCCTGGACTGCCGGCCACTCCACAGTCACAGAGGTCCCTGGACTGCCGGCCACTCCAGTCACAGAGGTCCCTGGACTACCGGCCACTCCACAGTCACAGAGGTCCCTGGACTACCGGCCACTCCACAGTCACAGAGGTCCCTGGACTACCGGCCACTCTACAGTCACAGAGGTCCCTGGACTACCGGCCACTCCACAGTCACAGAGGTCCCTGGACTGCCGGCCACTCCACAGTCACAGAGGTCCCTGGACTGCCGGCCACTCCACAGTCACAGAGGTCCCTGGACTGCCGGCCACTCCAGTCACAGAGGTCCCTGGACTACCGGCCACTCCACAGTCACAGAGGTCCCTGGACTACCGGCCACTCCACAGTCACAGAGGTCCCTGGAATGCCGGCCACTCCACAGTCACAGAGGTCCCTGGACTACCGGCCACTCCACAGTCACAGAGGTCCCTGGACTGCCGGCCACTCCACAGTCACAGAGGTCCCTGGACTACCGGCCACTCCACAGTCAGGTCCCAGGGTCCCTGGACTGCCAGCCACTCCACAGTCACAGAGGTCCCTGGACTACCGGCCACTCCACAGTCACAGAGGTCCCTGGACTACCAGCCACTCCACAGTCACAGAGGTCCCTGGACTACCAGCCACTCCACAGTCACAGAGGTCCCTGGACTGCCGGCCACTCCAGTCAGAGATAATAATAATGTAATTGTTTATGTCAGTGGGGTGGATGAGGGAGGTTAGGGATGGTCCCTGGTGAAGATAAGAGAGCGTTGAGTTGTTAACAGTACCTACCTGGCAGCGAAGGCTACTTACCGTGACTCAGCGATTAGCCTTGAGATTGACTATCTAGACAAAGCCCTGGGCCAGTGTTGGTACTCCTGACAGCACCACCCACCGCAAGGAGACCTCCTACTTCTGGATGCTGCACTTTCAGAAGAGCTTCAGCATGATCATTTGTAAAATTGTCTAACCAGGAGTGTGACGGAAGAATGACCCCCCCCCCCAAGCACCCTTTTAATATATCGGATACAGAAGGGAATTTATAGTTAAACACATTCTCTTCCTTCACAGACCTTAATGGGTATTTCCTCCACCTACCTGGTGAAGTGATCGGTTGCCGTCAGACACCAGCTGTTGGCCTGGATGTCGTGAAGGGTCCACCCCAGAACATTTAAAGTTAAAAATTTAAAATGACTTTAATCGTACCCGTATCTGTGTCATACATACATTTGATATATTAATATTAAACTCTGCTTGTGGTCAAATAAAACAACTTATCAACGTCAAATTTGAATTGTGACAACACTTACCGATCATGTGCCATGATGAAACAGCTTTGATGGGCTTCGACTCCGGCGCCACAGTCGTCACCCTCCCAAACGTCTGCCAGGGTAGACAGGGTACGGACGCGCAGTGACAAATTTGAAAATTGTGTGCTGCCTGGTATGCATGAAAAAGATTGACAGCATCCACATCCTTGACAAACATAGCGTAGGTGATTTTGACCATGCTTCACTCTGTCCAGCATACCTCTTATCTGATAATTGGCCAAGTTGGAAGATAAGGTGGATGTCTACATTTTATCCTAGTTTCATTGGTAGACAATTAAAAGACTCACTTTTAACATGGAAGATGATGAGAATAATTTCATAAGATAATAGAATGTGATTGGAAAACTAAAAATTGCTTAGTTTTATTTCACTTACAGATGTCCACATCCTGGAGTTGAACAATCCCACTCCAGAAGACAGCATAGAGAATAAGGATTTTGATTTTGGCAATGTTATTTCACATGTCCACATCCTTAACAATCCCACTCAGAAATATTCAAATATTCAACATGCATCTCTGTCAGCTTCTCCTCCTTAGTGAAAATTACCCTCCTCTGTGGCTGGCCATCCTTCTCCCAGTAGGTACATGTGATTAACTCACAAGTTGGAAGACAACAGTTGTTGAAATACTAATTCAATTTGCATCTCTCTCTGTCTTACACTCTCTTCCCACCTCTCCTGTCTCTCGCCTGTCTCTCTCTCTCTCCTCAAATCAAATCAAATCAAATGTATTTATATAGCCCTTGTACATCCTGATATCTCTCCTCAAACAGCAAACAATGCAGGTGTAAAAGCACGGTGGCTAGGAAAAACTCCCTAGAAAGGCCAAAACCTAGGAAGAAACCTAGAGAGGAACCGGGCTATGTGGGGTGGCCAGTCCTCTTCTGGCTGTGCCGGGTAGAGATTATAACAGAACATGACCAAGATGTTCAAATGTTCATAAATGACCAGCATGGTCAAATAATAATAAGGCAGAACAGTTGAAACTGGAGCAGCAGCACAGTCAGGTGGACTTCAAGGAGTCCTCATGTCAGGTAGTCCTGGGGCACGGTCCTAGGGCTCAGGTCTCCGAGAGAGAGAAAGAAAGAGAGAATTAGAGAGAGCATATGTGGGGTGGCCAGTCCTCTTCTGGCTGTGCCGGGTGGAGATTATAACAGAACGTGGCCAAGATGTTCAAATGTTCATAAATGACCAGCATGGTTGAATAATAGTAAGGCAGAACAGTTGAAACTGGAGCAGGAGCATGGCCAGGTGGACTGGGGACAGCAAGGAGTCCTCATGTCAGGTAGTCCTGGGACATGGTCCTAGGGCTCTCCTCTCTGGAGCTCTCATGGCCAAGTGGACTGGGGACAGCAAGGAGTCATCATGTCAGGTCTCTCTCTCTCTCTCAGGAGAAAGTACTCCAGATAAACAAACTGACCTAGCCCCCCGACACATAAACTACAGCATAAATACTCTCTCAAGAATTAGAGAACGCACACTTAGATTCACACAGGACACCGAATAGGACAGGAGAAGTACTCCAGATAAACAAACTGACCCTAGCCCCCCGACACATAAACTACTGCAGCATAAAAGATACCCAGTTAAGGGCAGTTGGAATTACCACCATTGATTACACCTATCCATTTGATTGATCAAGGTTACTTCTAGCTAGATACCTCAATATGACAGCCAAAAAACTGAAATGTTAGCTAGCAATATGTAGATGACCAACAAACGTTAGCTAGATGGAAAATGGTTGTTAAATGGTTGTACATAAATCCTTAACAGTAATAGAAATGAACTGGTACACTGAATTGTGAATTTCTCTGCCCCCCCCCCCCTATGAATGTTGCGCCTCTTATCAAGATGTGCTTTTCCTGGTTGGAAAAATCTAATAAAATGAAGATGAAAGTGCTACATACAAACAGAAAGCAGTGTAAAATAAGTTAGCTAAATAAAACTGTCTGTCTGGCAAGATAGCTGACGAGGCAGACTGAGGTAAATAAAGTAGCTAAAATCGTCTTCTTTTTTAAACAGCTTAAATTATTTATTTGACAATATTTGCTCATATAAAAGCAAAAAATTGAAAAAAAGGTCGGAAGTTTAATTACACCTTAGCCAAACACATTTAAACTCAGTTTTTCACAAATCCTGACAAAATGTCCTGTCTTAGGTCAGTTAGGATCACCACTTTTATTTTAAGAAAGTGAAATGTTAGAATAAAAGTAGAGATAATTAATTATTTCAGCTTTTTATTTCTTTCATCACATTCCCAGTTTACATACACTCAATTAGTAGTTGGAAACATTGCCTTTCAATTGTTTAACTTGGGTCAAACGTTCCAGGTAGCATTCAACAAGCTTCCCACAATAAGTTTGGTTAATTTTTGCCCATTTCTCCTGACAGAGCTGGTGTAACTGAGTCAGGTTTGTAGGCCTCCTTGCTCGCACATACTTTTTCAGTTCTGCCCACACATTTTCTATAGGATTGAGGTCAGGGCTTTGTGATGGCCACTCCAATACCTTGACTTTGTTGTCCTTAAGACATTTTGCCACAACTTTGGAAGTTTGCTTGGGGGTCATTGTCCATTTGGAAGACCCATTTGCGACCAAGCTTTAACTTCCTGACTGATGTCTTGAGATGTTGCTTCAAAATATTCACATAATTGTCTGTCTCATAATGCCATCTATTTTGTGAAGTGCACCAGTCCCTCCTGCAGCAAAGCACCCCCATAACATGATGCTGCCACCCCCATGCTTCACGGTTGGGATGGTGTTCTTTGGCTTGCAAGCCTCCCCCTTTTTCCTCCAAACATAACGATGGTCATTATGGCCAAACAGTTCTATTTTTGTTTCATCAGGCCAGAGGACATTTCTCCAGAAAGTACGGTCTTTGTCTCCATGTGCAGTTGGAAACCATAGTCTGGCTTTTTTATGGTGGTTTTAGAGCAGTGGCTTCTTCCTTGCTGAGCGGCCTTTCAGGTTATTTCGATATAGGACTCGTTTTACTGTGGATATAGATACTTTTGTACCTGTTTCCTCCAGTATCTTCACAAGGTCCTTTACTGTTGTTCTGGGATTGATTTGCACTTTTCGCACCAAAGTACGTTCATCTCTAGGAGACAGAACCCATCTCCTACCTGAGCGGTATGATGGCTGCGTGGTCCCATGGTGTTTATACTTGCGTACTATTGTTTGTACAAATGAACGTGGTACCTTCAGGCGTTTGGAAATTGCTCCCCAGGGAGAAGCAGACTTGTGGAGGTCTACAATGTTTTTTCTGAGGTCTCGGCTGATTTTTAAATTTTTTCCCATGATGTCAAGAAAAGAGGCACTGAGTTTGAAGGTAGGTCTTGAAATACATCCACAGGTACACCTCTGATTGACTCAAATGATGTCCATTAGCCTATCAGAAGCTTCTAAAGCCATGACATCATTTTCTGGAATTTTTCAAGCTGTTTAAAGGCACAGTCAACTTAGTGTATGTAAACTTCTGACCCACTGGAATTGTGATACAGTGAATTATAAGTGAAATAACCTGTCTGTAAACAATTGTTGTAAAAATTACTTGTGTCGTGCACAAAGTAGATGTCCTAACCGACTAGCCAAAACTATAGTTTGTTAACAAGAAATTTGAGGAGTGGTTGAAAAATGAGTTTAGTGACTCCAACCTAAGTGTACGTAAACGTTTAACACATTTAAATGTTTTACTCGCGTGATGAAGGTGCGGTGAAGGAGAGCCTGCAGGGTTTTGGCAGCAGTGTCGGTGGCACTGTATTGTCCACAAAGCGAGCAAAGAAGTTAAGGTAACTGAACTAAACGACCATCACCCCGTAGCACTCACCTCTGTCATCATGAAGTACTTTGAGAGACTAGTCAAGGACCATATCACCTCCACCCTACCAGCCACCCTAGAAAAAAAAAGAAGGAAATTCAAAATCTCTCGGTAGCTCAATGTACGGTAGTTGCCTGGTAATACACGAAGAGAGTAAACACCACAGCTCAATCAAAGCCGTCTCACCTACAGCAGAGACCTTTCTTCCTTTCTCAGACTCATCCTCCGGCTTCAAAAAAAAAAGAAATTCAAAATCTCTCGGTATGGTAGCTCAATGTAGTGGCACATTGGTCTAAGGCACTGCATCGCAGTGTTGCAGCGTCACTACAGCCTGTGGTTCGATCCTGGCCATGACCGGTAGTGCCGTAGGGCCAGTGTCGTCCGGATTAGGGCTTTTACTTGGCTCATCTCGCTCTAGTGACTCCTTGTGGAGGGCCGGGCAACTGCAAGCTGACTCTGGTTGTCAGTTGAACGGTGTTTCCTCTGTTTCCTCTGACACATTGGTGTAGCTGGCTTCCGGGTTAAGCAGGTAGTTGCCTGGTAATACATGGGAGAGAAAAAACACCACAGCTCAATCGAAGCCGTCTCACCTACAGCAGAGACCTTTCTTCACCCTGGTCACCATATTGGGATTCAGATACACACTTATCCCATTTCAGTCACGCCCTGAACTTCGTATTCTTTGTTTTCTGTATTATTTTGGTTTGGTCAGGGTGTGACGAGGGGTGATGTATGTGTTTTTGTTGCTGTCTAAGGGTTTTGAATGTCTATGTGTTAGTTGCCTGCGTCTGCACTTATCATATATAGCTTCACGTTTGTTTTGTTGTTTTGTAAGTTTGTTTAAGTGTTTCTTCGTTTTCTGCCAAAACATCCACTGAGTGACGCAAAGAAACCATTCAAATGTGTGCAGACTCGTTACAACTTTAGCTTTTCGTCTGTCTGTGACCAAATGAAAGTGGTCTTGTTTCAATTATACATTTTTTTTTGAGACCTATAATTTAAAGGTCTCCTGTTGAGACCTATAAATCTATTTGAGAACATCACAGCCAGGTGAAACCAAAGATATTTATAACTAACCCAAGAGAGTTAAGCTGTGTCGTTTTACAGCAAGGGCAAATGATGCATAGTCAGGGTTGCCAGGTCAAGCTCAAATCTGATGCCCAATGACCACCCAAAACTTGCCCTAAAGGCCTGAAAACTAGCCCAAATTGTTGTTGTTTTTCCAACAAGAGAGGAGTTGCCATATCTATACAATAAACTATTTTTCCATAACCTTTGTCGAGCCAATTAAGAAGGAATATCATAGTAACTTATAACGACGTTTGAAGGAAAATGTGGGTTTCCTCAAAATAATAATTATTGCAAGCTATGACATGATATAATAAAGGAATTTGCATATGTGACAAAAGATAATATAATTTGCCCAGATCAATTATCCATCAATGGATGTGGATTTAACTCTACTATGACTGCTATGATTAAGCAATAAGGCACAAGGGGGTGTGGTATATGTCCAATGTACCACGGCTAAGAGCTGTTCTTATGTACGACACAGCGCGGAGTGCTTGGATACAGCCGTTAGCCACGGTTTATAAGCCATATACCAAAGCCCCGGGGTGCCTTATCGCTATTATAAACTGGTTACCAATGTAATTAGAGCAGTAAAAAGTCATGTTTTGTCATACCTATATGGTCTGATATACCACGGCTTTCAGCCAATCAACATTCAGGGCTGCAACCAGGTTTATGATTGTAAATAAATCCCCTTTGTGCATGTACATAACTATAGATAAATCCGACAGGAGAGTTTGAAACACTTGGATGCACATAAAAAAAACTAATGTTATTTTCTGGCAACTGTGCTGTTATTATCAAATCAAATATATACAGGGGGTACCGGTACAGAGTCAATGTGGAGGCTATATACAGGGGGTACCGGTACAGAGTCAATGTGGAGGCTATATGCAGGGGGTACCAGTACAGAGTCAATGAGGAGGCTATATACAGGGTGTTACGGTACAGAGTCAATGTGGAGGCTATATACAGGGGGTACCAGTACAGAGTCAATGAGGAGGCTATATACAGGGTGTTACGGTACAGAGTCAATGTGGAGGCTATATACAGGGTGTTACGGTACAGAGTCAATGTGGAGGCTATATACAGGGTGTTACGGTACAGAGTCAATGCGAGTGGGTACTGGTTAATCGAGGTCATTTTAAAAAGTGACTATGCATAGATAATAAACAGTGAGTAGCAGCAGTGTAAAAAACAAATGTAAATAGTCCGGGTGGCCATTTGATGAGTTTAGTTGTTGACCAGTCTAATGGCTTCATGTGCCAGATGTTAAGAATATACAAACCGTTATCAAAAATGGCACATTTGCGAGATTGACAAGTCATTTCAATAGACATAGACTACAGTCTAAAATCTGGATTTATGATTCTTAATGACATGTTTTGTCATGGTTTGCTTAGATAAAGGCAGGTAGCCTATAGCCCCTGATAGGCCTACATCTAATTCAATATAGTCTACAGTAGCCCAGACAAGATGTAGACAAGATGTAGGCTGAACGATTTAGCAGCTTGCTTAGTTCAAATTAAAACTAATTTATTCAACATGAATAGTGAGGCGATTTCTCAATAAGAAGTGCTTGTTTCCCAATAGCCTGCTGAAATATGCTATTAAGGATGGGGGGGGGGGTCATAATTGAATGAACTGAATATGCTTGTCAACAACAGCCAGTGTTAATTAGTTTTACCTGTGGCCTAATCGGACTACTGTTTCCCGTCAATCTAATGCGTTCATAATGACAAAAAGGCTACAACAACAATAGACTGACGTCATAGGCTATTTATTACGTTGGTTCGTCAGCTCCAGGAAAGCTACACAAGTGGCACAAATTAATTTGCAACGATTCCAGTGATTTCAAAATTATTATTGTATCAAATGGTAGCCCAGTGTCATATACATTATTAATAGGCTACTTGATGGCCGATAGAGGCAAATGCGTATTTATCCACGTTTAGTTTCATTGAGGACTTTCCCCATAAAATAAATAAAAAGATCCATAAAATTATATTTCAATTGTCCACTCTGGAAGCCCCCGAGACCCAAGAACCGAGCATGCATGAAGCACTTCGCTTGGTACCGTTTTCTTTAATTAAGCAAAGTCAACATGAAAATGTAGTTTAAAACCACCTCCGAGCGGATTCATGTAATGAGCAGTAGTGCGCCCAAAGTAGTTTTCAAGTGATTTGTCTCCATTATTTATTGGTATACATCAGTTCTAGAGTATTAACATGTTTAATGGAAAAAGGTTTGGACATAGGAGTCTCCGTGATGACAAACTAAACCGACTACCTTTAAGTGTCACAACGTGTGCTGCTCTCGCTCCTCTCATAACTGTCGCGCTCTCTCTCAGCGCACATCCGGTCCTCCCCATCACTCACTCAGCAACATCATGTCTCACTGCCTGACAGTCAGGAGCAGGTCACAGTGAAATATATATATATATTTTAGGATACATATTTTTGTCGGCCGCGGTGCAATTTAAAAATATCCCAAAACCCCAACCCGCGCAATAAATTATCTGTCATGACATTGTTTTCAAAGTGGCCCAATTTCAGTGGAAAACCTAAAACATGGCAACTCTGAGCATATTGTCTAGAACAAGCAAGCAGGGGGGCAATCACGAGCTAGCGAGATCCTATTTGCGCGTTGTAGTATTATTTGCATATTTCTGTTCGGGAACGCCTCCCTTGTGCATGTGCGCAAACTCAATTAGACCTGTCAATGTTTCTAAACAAAGCGTATATATTTTTGTTAGACTTTGGCAAGGCGTCAAGTCTATAAAACTTAGTGCACTGTAATTGGTAACATATTTTATTTTGGGGAACCTAACAGTAGATTAAAATCTGATATTTAATCGATGAGAAAAATGTGCAGAATATCGGCCCAGTTTAATCTAGTTCCATCCTCTCCTACTACCCGAGACTGGACTTCCTCTCACTACCATATGTGATAGTGTGAAAAGGTTCTAAACGGATGCGTCATCGTTATAGCCCCTGTGACGTGTCTGGATTTCCCCGTCTGTACGTGATGAAACGGCTATTGTTGCATCCGCTAGACCCGGGTTCACCGAGTTATAATGAGAACACCCCCATTTCATATGCGCTTATTGCAGCTTTGAGGTTTACAGGCACCAGAAATCGTTCCTTTTCCTGGATAGGCCGGAAAAAGTGAGTGATGGTCCCAAATATATTTCCTGTGTCTATGAACCTCACAGCTGCGCCAGTAATAGCGCATATCATATAAATATATATATATTTATATATACAAATATATAGTTATAAATATTATATATATAAATAAAATATATATAATTTAATTTTTAATTATATATAAAAAAATATATCGATTTTTTTTTATTGCAACAATAATAACAATATTACACATCAATACAGGGGCATTCCTGTGAATACAATGAAAAACGTGTAATAATAGATCACCAAACAGACGTTCAGAGACATGACTTCTGTAATAGGGCATATAAATCAGGACAACCAGCACTTGTAGGGAGGGTCAAGCGATTGATGTTTGCGCCTTTCACAGAGAGCGCTGTACACAGAAATATCGGTTGTAACCGGTCCAGCACTGCTCTAAGTGACTTCATATGTTATTTCACGAGGTAGACTGGCTCTGTCGGCCAAAAACAGCCAAATACTCCATCTAAATGTGAATTGATTCTCAATTGGAATATGGTTCTCGAAACATATTTTTTATTTGACCGTTATTTAACCAGGCAAGTCAGTTAAGAACAAATTCTTATTTACAATGACGGCCTAGGAACAGTGGGTTTAACTGCCTTGTTCAGCGGCAGAACGACAGATTTTCACCTTGTCAGCTCGGGGATTCAATCTTGCACCCTCTCGGTTACGAGTCCAACACTCTAACCACTAAACTACTAAAGCATAAATCCCTTTACTTTCATATCACATTTAAATAATTTCAGAAATGCAAAAATATGCACTGTTTTAACTTGCTTTATGTCAATCGCAGCCAACAGTATTTTTCAGTTACATCGTGTTTCTGGCCGCCTTCTTCCAATTACGCGCAGGTGTTCAGAGCATGGAAAATAGCTAGTTAGCACAGGTGGTCACCTCTGTCATCCCAAAACACCAGCTGTAACATGGATATGACCGTGTGGGAACAATAGCCTAAAAACAAATTCCCACTGATATGAAATATACGTTCCAAAACCGTTCCGTAAGTGGTGCGTGTTTACGTTCAGAGTGTCGGGGAACTTTTATTAAGAGCCCCGACACTCTGAACGTAAACACGCACCACTTACGGAACGGTTTTGGAACGTATATTTCATATCAGTTTTAGGCTATTGTTCCCACACGGTCATATCCATGTTACAGCTGGTGTTTTGGGAAGACAGAGGTGACCACCTGTGCTAACTAGCTAAGAAGATACGTTAATCAATAGGCGACAAAAGGCATGTAATGGTCTATGAATCGGGTAGGGCTGTCCACGCCTACAATCAGAGCAGAGGTACAACTTCTATTGAGAGCTATTATACCAGCTAGTATCACTATGACCGAAGTGGTAAGACAAAATGCACATTTGTACTGAAGACAGATTGTCAAGGAAAGCAATTAGTGGCGCTTATCTGGTGACGGTTCCACCTCCACCACCCACCAAATTCTAAACTCCCAAGACTGGATGTGTTTTGATGGTGCGTGTCATGTGTATTTGCTGCAGATGGAGATAGTGGCCTCATCTCAGAGTTCACAACCATTTACAGAGTTAAACAACTGCTCTCGCGAGATCCAAGGGCTCGTGCAATGGGGTCTTATGAAACTGTTTCACGGATCTCGCGTGAATACGCCACTGACGGCAGTGAAATTGAGGCAGGGGTGAGAGGTACCCATGAGATGTTTTGAGAATTTTTATACAATTATTTATTTAAATAAAAATGGCCGCCGTAGAGAGCGGAGACGAGAGACTGTAAGTGTGAATTACACGTATTCACCATTTCAATGTCGAGTTAGATGAATGTTCAAGCCGTTTAAAATGTATTGCTGTATTTAGCTAAAGTAATGCGTTGTATGTTTGTTATGAACTGGTCAACAGGCAAGCTTACTGAAAGAGGCGTTCTGAGTACGTCACCAAATTATACAGAAACAAGTATTTCCCTACTTTAGCAGATCATCATAGATGAGCAAGGAAATGGTCTCCGTTAGATTTGCTGTCGTGTGTGTGTCATTTTCTGACCTCTGAAAACACAGCCTGTAGATTTGTAAATATATTTACTGTCAAAAAAAATATATCTACTTGTGTTGTGTTTGCACTCTTATTTGTCCACATCCTCCACACACTCATAACCAATTTGGCTTGCTGGCTAAATAGTTGGATAGGATGTAGCGTCATCTGGTTACACATGTGGCCATTTGACGTGGTAATTTTGCGACAGAATAGCCACATATCATTACTGTGTTGTTATGACGTAAACCATTTATTTATTTTCTTTGCGTAGAAAAATGTTTGTTTGGTTCTGCCGACTGGTATCATCTAGCTAAATACTAGAGCAAGCTGACATGAGTTGGCCCATTTTCTAGAATAACAAACAATGTTATGGAGCAATCAAGGTCTTGCTTTAATAGCATGAAGGACTGAGTATCATCTAGCTAAATACTAGAGCAAGCTGACATGAGTTGGCCCATTTTCTAGAATAACAAACAATGTTATGGAGCAATCAAGGGTCTTGAGTTATTTTCTAGAATCTTAAATAGCATGAAGGACTGAGCAATGACATGAGTTGGCCCATTTTCTAGAATAACAAACAATGTTATGGAGCAATCAAGGTCTTGCTTTAATAGCATGAAGGACTGAGTATCATCTAGCTAAATACTAGAGCAAGCTGACATGAGTTGGCCCATTTTCTAGAATAACAAACAATGTTATGGAGCAATCAAGGTCTTGCTTTAATAGCATGAAGGACTGAGTATCATCTAGCTAAATACTAGAGCAAGCTGACATGAGTTGGCCCATTTTCTAGAATAACAAACAATGTTATGGAGCAATCAAGGTCTTGCTTTAATAGCATGAAGGACTGAGTATCATCTAGCTAAATACTAGAGCAAGCTGACATGAGTTGGCCCATTTTCTAGAATAACAAACAATGTTATGGAGCAATCAAGGTCTTGCTTTAATAGCATGAAGGACTGAGTATCATCTAGCTAAATACTAGAGCAAGCTGACATGAGTTGGCCCATTTTCTAGAATAACAAACAATGTTATGGAGCAATCAAGGTCTTGCTTTAATAGCATGAAGGACTGAGTATCATCTAGCTAAATACTAGAGCAAGCTGACATGAAGGTCTTGCTTTAATAGCATGAAGGACTGAGTATCATCTAGCTAAATACTAGAGCAAGCTGACATGAGTTGGCCCATTTTCTAGAATAACAAACAATGTTATGGAGCAATCAAGGTCTTGCTTTAATAGCATGAAGGACTGAGTATCATCTGGTAGAAAATTATATTGATGTACCGTGAAAATAATGCCCCGTATTTTCGCTACACTGGCATCTGGTACAAAAAAACAAACAACATTTTTATTATAAATATTCTATATATTCATTACAATGATTCAGTTAGGTTGAAGTGAATAGCATATTGTGATGTAGCTGCTGCTGTAGGCTACTTCTAACTTTACCGTTGTGTAGATCAGAATAATGATAAGATGTAAGATGCTAGTGTGTATGTGGACCGACCATGTGCAGATAAAAATATTCGAACCATTCACATCTCTTGCCTCGTGGCTTCTCTGACTGCCTGCGTCATTCGATATACCCGCTATCGGGATAGGTGCTTATTTCCACAGTGAGTAGAATATGGTTCAGCCCAGTTCAGGCAGACTGAAGGTTTGGCCCTTAATACCATATATGTATATATTTAACATACGTGAAGAACCAGCACAACACAATATCCCCCCCCCCCCCCCCCCGAAATTGTATTTTTATTTTTTCATGACCTTTGTGAATAGGTAGTGAGTTGATTGGGAGCACGCTGAGGTTTGTAATTTATCTGTGACTTTTTGTTTAAAACATGTTGTACTCTTATCGGCATTGAAGATAAGTTTTCAAAATTCTTGGAACTTTCAATAAATTCCCTGGTTTTCCAAAAAAAAACTTGGTTGGAGGATACTGGACTCCCTGTTTATTCCCTCCAGTTTCCGGGAATCCTCAAACTGGGATTTCGGAAAAACCAGGGAATTTAGTGACATTTACAGTACATTTGTTGGGGGGCAACCCTAGGGAAGGATAGCCATTCTCCATATTTTCTGGTCTGATGAGCTGAGACCATACCTCTGCTCTGCCTCTTCCCCCTCATGACTAACGTTGTCTTCCACAGCAGTGAGGAGAAGAGTGAAGATGCCAACCAGAATCAGAGCTCCAACGACAAGGACCCTAAGACACACAGCAAGCCAAAGAAGGTGAGGCGGGAGCGGAGGGATATGGAGAAGGAGAGGCTGGAGTCTTCATCCACCACCACTATGTCCTCCCCTCCTCATCCTCCAGTCCAGCAGCCCAGTGCGCAGCTGGCTGAGGCGGGGCCCTCGGTGCCCATGGTTACTGCAGCTGGCGAGGCCTCCCCTGCTTCGCCCAAACAGAGGAGGTCCATCATCAGGGACCGAGGTCCGCTCTACGATGACCCCTCTCTGCCCCAGGGCTGGACACGTAAACTCAAACAACGCAAGTCTGGGCGGTCCGCCGGGAAGTTTGACGTCTACTTGATGAAGTGAGTAGGCTATGAGAGAGAGACAAATCAAGAATTGTCTCTCAAAAGCATATCTGAAATAATGTCATGATATGATCATATTAAATATAATACAGAGAGATATGATACAGAGAGATATGATACAGAGAGATATGATACAGAGAGATATGATACAGAGATATGATACAGAGATATGATACAGAGATATGATTCAGAGAGATATGATACAGAGATATGATACAGAGAGATATGATTCAGAGATATATGATACAGAGATATGATTCAGAGATATGATTCAGAGATATGATATAGAGATATGATACAGAGAGATATGATTCAGAGATATGATTCAGAGATATGATACAGAGAGATATGATTCAGAGATATGATTCAGAGATATGATACAGAGAGATATGATACAGAGAGATATGATTCAGAGATATGATTCAGAGATATGATACAGAGAGATATGATTCAGAGATATGATTCAGAGATATGATACAGAGATATGATTCAGAGATATGATTCAGAGATATGATACAGAGAGATATGATACAGAGATATGATTCAGAGATATGATTCAGAGATATGATTCAGAGATATGATACAGAGAGATATGATACAGAGATATGATTCAGAGATATGATTCAGAGATATATGATTCAGAGATATGATACAGAGAGATATGATACAGAGATATGATTCAGAGAGATGATTCAGAGATATGATTCAGAGATATGATACAGAGAGATATGATTCAGAGATATGATACAGAGAGATGTGATTCAGAGATATGATTCAGATATATGATTCAGAGAGATGTGATTCAGAGATATGATACAGAGATATGATACGGAGATATGATACAGAGATATGATTCAGAGAGATATGATACAGAGATATGATATAGAGATATGATACAGATATGATACAGAGATATGATACAGAGATATGATTCAGAGAGATGTGATTCAGAGATATGATACAGAGAGATATGTTACAGAGAGATGTGATTCAGAGATATGATTCAGAGATATGATACAGAGAGATGTGATTCAGAGATGTGATTCAGAGAGATGTGATTCAGAGATATGATACAGAGATATGATACGGAGATATGATACAGAGATATGATTCAGAGAGATATGATACAGAGATATGATACAGAGATATGATACAGAGATATGATACAGATATATGATACAGAGATATGATTCAGAGAGATGTGATACAGAGAGATATGATACAGAGATATGATACAGAGAGATATGATTCAGAGAGATATGATACAGAGAGATATGATACAGATATATGATTCAGAGATATGATTCAGAGAGATATGATACAGATATATGATACAGAGATATGATACAGATATATGATTCAGAGAGATGTGATACAGAGAGATATGATACAGATATATGATACAGAGATATGATACAGAGATATGATACAGAGATATGATACAGAGAGATATGATACAGAGATATGATTCAGAGATATGATACAGAGAGATATGATACAGAGATATGATTCAGAGATATGATACAGAGATATGATACAGAGAGATATGATACAGAGATGTGATTCAGAGATATATGATACAGAGATATGATACAGAGAGATATGATACAGAGATATGATACAGAGATGTGATTCAGAGATATGATTCAGAGATATGATACAGAGATATGATTCAGAGATATGATTCAGAGATATGATTCAGAGAGATATGATACAGAGATATGATACAGAGATATGATTCAGAGATATGATACAGAGAGATATGATTCAGAGATATGATTCAGAGATATGATTCAGAGATATGATACAGAGATATGATTCAGAGATATGATTCAGAGATATGATTCAGAGAGATATGATTCAGAGATATGATTCAGAGAGATATGATTCAGAGATATGATACAGAGATATGATTCAGAGATATGATTCAGAGATATGATACAGAGATATGATTCAGAGATATGATTCAGAGATATGATTCAGAGAGATATGATACAGAGATATGATACAGAGATATGATTCAGAGAGATATGATACAGAGAGATATGATACAGAGAGATATGATTCAGAGATATGATTCAGAGAGATATGATACAGAGATATGATTCAGAGAGATATGATACAGAGAGATATGATACAGAGAGATATGATACAGAGAGATATGATACAGAGATATGATACAGAGATATGATTCAGAGAGATATGATACAGAGAGATATGATACAGAGAGATATGATACAGAGAGATATGATACAGAGATATGATACAGAGGTATGATTCAGAGATATGATTCAGAGGTATGATTCAGAGAGATATGATACAGAGATATGATACAGAGATATGATTCAGAGATATGATTCAGAGAGATATGATACAGAGATATGATACAGAGATATGATTCAGAGAGATATGATACAGAGATATGATTCAGAGAGATATGATACAGAGATATGATACAGAGAGATATGATACAGAGATATGATACAGAGATATGATTCAGAGAGATATGATACAGAGATATGATTCAGATATGATTCAGAGATATATGATACAGAGATATGATACAGAGATATGATTCAGAGAGATATGATACAGAGATATGATTCAGAGAGATATGATACAGAGAGATATGATACAGAGATATGATTCAGAGAGATATGATACAGAGATATGATACAGAGAGATATGATACAGAGAGATATGATACAGAGATATGATTCAGAGAGATATGATTCAGAGAGATATGATACAGAGATGTGATTCAGAGAGATATGATACAGAGAGATATGATACAGAGAGATATGATACAGAGATATGATTCAGAGATATGATTCAGAGAGATATGATACAGAGATGTGATTCAGAGAGATATGATACAGAGAGATATGATACAGAGAGATATGATACAGAGATATGATTCAGAGATATGATACAGAGAGATATGATACAGAGAGATATGATACAGAGAGATATGATACAGAGATATGATTCAGAGAGATATGATACAGAGATGTGATATTAAATATTTTGCTGGAAGTAGTGAACAAAAGTCTGTTTCGTTCCTCATTGATATTGTTATGTGACTGAACCATATACAGAGTGTTTTAAAGGGCTGGTTTAATGTGACTGAACTTTAGAGTGTTTTACAGGACTGGTTTAATGTGACTGAACTTTAGAGTGTTTTACAGGACTGGTTTAATGTGACTGAACCGTATATAGAGTGTTTTTCAGGACTGGTTTAATGTGACTGAACTTTAGAGTGTTTTACAGGACTGGTTTAATGTGACTGAACCGTATAGAGAGTGTTTTACAGGACTGGTTTAATGTGACTGAACTTTAGAGTGTTTTTCAGGACTGGTTTAATGTGACTGAACCGTATAGAGAGTGTTTTACAGGACTGGTTTAATGTGACTGAACTTTAGAGTGTTTTTCAGGACTGGTTTAATGTGACTGAACTTTAGAGTGTTTTACTGGACTGGTTTAATGTGACTGAACCGTATAGAGAGTGTTTCACAGGACTGGTTTAATGTGACTGAACTTTAGAGTTTTTTTCAGGACTGGTTTAATGTGACTGAACCGTATAGAGAGTGTTTTACAGGACTGGTTTAATGTGACTTAACTTTAGAGTGTTTTACAGGACTGGTTTAATGTGACTGAACTTTAGAGTGTTTTTCAGGACTGGTTTAATGTGACTGAACCGTATAGAGAGTGTTTTTCAGGACTGGTTTAATGTGACTGAACTTTAGAGTGTTTTACAGGACTGGTTTAATGTGACTGAACTTTAGAGTGTTTTACAGGACTGGTTTAATGTGACTGAACTTTAGAGTGTTTTTCAGGACTGGTTTAATGTGACTGAACGTTTAGAGTGTTTTACAGGACTGGTTTAATGTGATTGAACTTTAGAGTGTTTTACAGGACTGGTTTAATGTGACTGAACCGTATAGAGAGTGTTTCTCAGGACTGGTTTAATGTGATTGAACTTTAGAGTGTTTTACAGGACTGGTTTAATGTGATTGAACTTTAGAGTGTTTTACAGGACTGGTTTAATGTGATTGAACTTTAGAGTGTTTCACAGGACTGGTTTAATGTGATTGAACTTTAGAGTGTTTTACAGGACTGGTTTAATGTGATTGAACTTTAGAGTGTTTTTCAGGACTGGTTTAATGTGATTGAACTTTAGAGTGTTTTACAGGACTGGTTTAATGTGACTGGACTTTAGAGTGTTTTACAGGACTGGTTTAATGTGACTGAACCGTATATAGAGTGTTTTACAGGACTGGTTTAATGTGACTGAACTTTAGAGTGTTTTACAGGACTGGTTTAATGTGACTGAACTTTAGAGTGTTTTACAGGACTGGTTTAATGTGACTGAACCGTATAGAGAGTGTTTTACAGGACTGGTTTAATGTGACTGGACTTTAGAGTGTTTTACAGGACTGGTTTAATGTGACTGAACCGTATATAGAGTGTTTTACAGGACTGGTTTAATGTGACTGAACTTTAGAGTGTTTTACAGGACTGGTTTAATGTGACTGAACTTTAGAGTGTTTTTCAGGACTGGTTTAATGTGACTGAACTTTAGAGTGTTTTTCAGGACTGGTTTAATGTGATTGAACTTTAGAGTGTTTTACAGGACTGGTTTAATGTGACTGAACCGTATATAGAGTGTTTTACAGGACTGGTTTAATGTGACTGAACTTTAGAGTGTTTTACAGGACTGGTTTAATGTGACTGAACTGTATAGAGAGTGTTTTTCAGGACTGGTTTAATGTGACTGAACCGTATAGAGAGTGTTTTTCAGGACTGGTTTAATGTGACTGAACCGTTTAGAGAGTGTTTTACAGGACTGGTTTAATGTGACTGAACTTTAGAGTGTTTTACAGGACTGGTTTAATGTGACTGAACCGTATATAGAGTGTTTTACAGGACTGGTTTAATGTGACTGAACTTTAGAGTGTTTTACAGGACTGGTTTAATGTGACTGAACTTTAGAGTGTTTTTCAGGACTGGTTTAATGTGACTGAACCGTATAGAGAGTGTTTTTCAGGACTGGTTTAATGTGACTGAACTTTAGAGTGTTTTACAGGACTGGTTTAATGTGACTGAACCGTATAGAGAGTGTTTTTCAGGACTGGTTTAATGTGACTGAACCGTTTAGAGAGTGTTTTACAGGACTGGTTTAATGTGACTGAACTTTAGAGTGTTTTACAGGACTGGTTTAATGTGACTGAACCGTATATAGAGTGTTTTACAGGACTGGTTTAATGTGACTGAACTTTAGAGTGTTTTACAGGACTGGTTTAATGTGACTGAACCGTATAGAGAGTGTTTTTCAGGACTGGTTTAATGTGACTGAACCGTATAGAGTGTTTTACAGGACTGGTTTAATGTGACTGAACTTTAGAGTGTTTTTCAGGACTGGTTTAATGTGACTGAACTTTAGAGTGTTTTTCAGGACTGGTTTAATGTGACTGAACCGTATAGAGAGTGTTTTTCTGGAGAAGGGTACCAAAACATTTAAATGGGGAATAGTTTGGAACCACCAAGACTCTTCCTAGAGCTGGCTGCCCGGCCAAACTGAGCAATGGGGAGAGAAGGGTCTTGGTCAGGGAGGTGACCAAGAATCCAATGTTCACTCTGATAGAGCTCCAGAGTTCCTGTGGAGATGTGGAGAACCTTCCAGAAGGACAACTATCTCTGCAGCTCTTCACCAATCAGGCCTTTATGGTAGAGTGACCAGACGGAAGCCATTCCTAAGTTAAAAGCACATGGCAGCCCGCTTGGAGTTTGCCAAAAGGCACCTAAAGACTATCAGACCATGAAAAACAAGATTCTCCGATCTGATGAAACCAAGATTGAACTGTTTGGCCTGAATGCAAAGTGTCAGGTCTGGATGAAACTTGGCACCATCCCTACGGTGAAGCATGGTGGTGGCAGCGTCATGCTGTGAGGATGTTTTTCAGCAGCAGGGACTGGGAGACTAGTCAGGATCGAGGCAAAGATGAACAGAGCAAAGTACAGAGAGCTCGTTGATGAAAACCTGCTCCAGAGTAATCAGGACCTCAGACTTGGGCGAAGGTTCACCTTCCAACAGGATAACGACCCAAAGCACACAGCCAAAACAACGCAGGAGTGGATTTCGGACAAGTCTCTGAATGTCCTTGAGTGGCCCAGCCAGAGCCCGGACTTGAACCCGATCGGACATCTCTGGAGAGACCTGAAAATAGCTGTGCAGTGACCCTCCCCATCCAACCTGACAGAGTCTTGAGAGGATCTGCAGAGAAGAATGGGAGAAACTCCCCAGATACAGGTGTGCCAGATTTATAGCGTCATATCCAAGAAGACTCCAGGCTGTAATCGCTGCCAAAGATGCATCAACAAAGTACTGAGTAAAGGGTCTGAATACTTAAGCAAATGTGATTTTTCTGTTTTTTAAGTTGACTAAGTTTTTGCTTCGTCACTATGGGTTATTGTGTGTCGATTGATGAGTTTTAAAAAAATGTAATCCATTTTAGAATAAGGCTGTAACCTAAGAACATGTGGAAAAAGTTCAAGGGGTTTGAATTCGTTCCGAAGGTACTGTGTATTTTTCTGAATCTGGAGATACTTGCTCAGTTCATACTGGTACTCGTACCTGCCCACCTTGTATTTCACCACACTTACAGTTGAAGTCAGAAGTTTACATACACCTTCGCCAAATACATTTAAACTCAGTTTTTCACAATTCCTGACATTCGATCCGAGTAAGAATTCCCTGTTTTAGGTCAGTTAGGATTACCACTTTATTTTAAGAATGTGAAATGTCAGAATAATAGTAGAGAGAATTATTTATTTATTTCAGCTTTTATTTCTTTCATCACATTCCCAGTGGGTGAGAAGTTTACATACACTCAATTAATATTTGGTAGCATTGCCTTTAAATTGTTTAACTTGGGTCATGGCTTCTTCCTTGCTGAGTGGCCTTTCAGGTTGTGTCGATATAGGACTCGTTTTACTGTGGATATAGATACTTTTGTACCTGTTTCCTCCAGCATCTTCACAAGGTCCTTTGCTGTTGTTCTGGGATTGATTTGCACTTTTCGCACCAAAGTACGTTCATCTCTAGGAGACAGAACGCGTCTCCTTCCTGAGCGGTATGACGGCTGCGTGGTCTCATGGTGTTTATACTTGTGTACTTGGTTGTACAGATGAACGTGGTACCTTCAGGCGTTTGGAAATTGCTCCCAAGGGTGAACCAAACTCGTGGAGGTTTACAATGTTTTTTTATGAGGTCTTGGCTGATTTCTTTTGATTTTCCCATGATGTCAAGCAAAGAGGCACTGAGTTTGAAGGTAGGCCTTCAAATACATCCACAGGTATACCTCCAATTGACTCAAATGATGTCAATTAGCCTATCAGAAGCTTCTAAAGCCATGCCATCATTTTCTGGAGTTTTCAAGCTGTTTAAAGGCGCAGTCAACTTAGTGTATGTAAACTTCTGACCCACTGGAATTGTGATACAGTGAATTATAAGTGAAATAATCTGTCTGTAAACAATTGTTGGAAAAAATTACTTGTGTCATGCACAAAGTAGATGTCCTAACCGACTTCCCAAAACTAAAGTTTGTTATCGAGAAATGTGTGGAGTGGTATGTATGTAAACTTCCGACTTTAACTGTATCTTTACAGATCCGTTTACAGAAATGACGATTAAAGAGAAGTTTACTGTTAGAACCTTTACAGAAATTACATTTACCGATCGGTTTACATTTAGGACATTTACAGTTGGGATGTTTACAGGTTAGTTTACATTTAGGATGTTTACAGGGCAGTTTACATTTAGGACATTTACAGTTAGGATGTTTACAGGGCAGTTTACATTTAGGACATTTACAGTGAGGATGTTTACAGGGCAGTTTACATTTATATATATATGCCATTTAGCAGACGCTTTTATCCAAAGCGACTTACAGTCATGTGTGCATACATTCTACGTATGGGTGGTCCCGGGGATCGAACCCACTACCCTGGCGTTACAAGCGCCATGCTCTACCAACTGAGCTACAGAAGGACCCACATTTAGGACATTTACAGTGAGGATGTTTACAGGGCAGTTTACATTTAGGACATTTACAGTGAGGATGTTTACAGGGCAGTTTACATTTAGGACATTTACAGTTACGATGTTTACAGGGCAGTTTACATTTAGGACATTTACAGTTAGGATGTTTACAGGGCAGTTTACATTTAGGACATTTACAGTGAGGATGTTTACAGGGCAGTTTACATTTAGGACATTTACAGATAGGATGTTTGCAGGGCAGTTTACATTTAGGATGTTTGCAGGGCAGTTTACATTTAGGACATTTACAGTTACGATGTTTATAGGGCAATTTACATTTAGGATGTTTGCAGGGCAGTTTACATTTAGGACATTTACAGTTACGATGTTTATAGGGCAATTTACATTTAGGATGTTTACAGGGCAGTTTACATTTAGGACATTTACAATTACGATGTTTACAGGGCAATTTACATTTAGGATGTTTGCAGGGCAGTTTACATTTAGGACATTTACAGTTACGATGTTTACAGGGCAATTTACATTTAGGATGTTTGCAGGGCAGTTTACATTTAGGACATTTACAGTTAGGATGTTTACAGGGCAGTTTACATTTAGGATATTTACAGTGAGGATGTTTACAGGTTAGTTTACATTTCGGACATTTACAGTTACGATGTTTACAGGGCAGTTTACATTTAGGACATTTACAGATAGGATGTTTACAGGGCAATTTACATTTAGGATGTTTGCAGGGCAGTTTACATTTAGGACATTTACAGTTACGATGTTTACAGGGCAATTTACATTTAGGATGTTTGCAGGGCAGTTTACATTTAGGACATTTACAGTGAGGATGTTTACAGGGCAGTTTACATTTAGGACATTTACAGTTACGATGTTTACAGGGCAGTTTACATTTAGGACATTTACAGTTACGATGTTTACAGGGCAGTTTACATTTAGGACATTTACAGTTAGGATGTTTACAGGGCAGTTTACATTTAGGACATTTACAGTGAGGATGTTTACAGGTTAGTTTACATTTAGGACATTTACAGTTACGATGTTTACAGGGCAATTTACATTTAGGATGTTTGCAGGGCAGTTTACATTTAGGACATTTACAGTTACGATGTTTACAGGGCAATTTACATTTAGGATGTTTGCAGGGCAGTTTACATTTAGGACATTTACAGTTACGATGTTTATAGGGCAATTTACATTTAGGATGTTTGCAGGGCAGTTTACATTTAGGATGTTTACAGGGCAGTTTACATTTAGGACATTTACAGTTAGGATGTTTACAGGTTAGTTTACATTTAGGATGTTTATAGGTTAGTTTACATTTAGGATGTTTACAGGTTAGTTTACATTTAGGATGTTTACAGGGCAGTTTACATTTAGGACATTTACAGTTAGGATGTTTACAGGTTAGTTTACATTTAGGATGTTTACAGGGCAGTTTACATTTAGGACATTTACAGTTAGGATGTTTACAGGTTAGTTTACATTTATGATGTTTACAGGGCAGTTTACATTTAGGACATTTACAGTTAGGATGTTTACAGGGCAGTTTAAATTTAGGACATTTACAGTTAGGATGTTTACAGGGCAGTTTACATTTAGGACATTTACAGTTAGGATGTTTACAGGGCAGTTTACATTTAGGATATTTACAGTTAGGATGTTTACGGGGCAGTTTACATTTAGGACATTTACAGTTATGATGTTTACAGGGCAGTTTACAGTCGGGACGTTCGTTGTGATCTGTATTTCAGCCCAGAGGGGAAAGCCTTCCGTTCCAAGGTGGAGCTGATTGCCTTCTTCCAGAAGGTAGGAGACACCGCCACCGACCCCAACGACTTCGACTTCACCGTGACAGGGCGTGGCAGTCCCTCCCGCCGCGAGAAGAGACCCCCAAAGAAACCCAAGGTGATGAAACCGTCAGGGAGGGGCCGGGGTCGGCCGAAGGGGGGTGGGAAGTTACGCCCGGCCATGGAGGGCGTGGCAATGAAGCGTGTGGTGGAGAAGAGTCCTGGGAGGCTCTTGGTCAAAATGCCTTTCAGCGCATCCAAGGCATCTGAAGCGGCGGGGCAGCCGTCATCGCAGGTCGTAGTCGCCAAGATGCGCCCGGCGCGGAAAAGGAAGGCGGACACACAACCGCAGACTGCTCCGAAAAAGCGGGGGTGTAAGCCAGGGTTGGTGTCAGCGGCAGTTGGGGCGGTGGGTTCCAGTACTTCCTCATACGCAGCGGCTGCTATACTCGCCGCAGAAGCCAAAAGGAAAGCTCAGAAGGAGTCTTCCGCTAAGCCGGTGCAGCAGACCGCTCTACCCATCAAGAAGCGCAAGACCAGAGAAACTGTTGAGGAGACGAGAGACATTCCAGCTATAGCCGGGGCAGGGATAGGGACAGGGAGTGCTGTGGTGGTGGCAGCAGCAGAGAGGACAGACCAGGGACAGAAGGATCAGGGACAGAAGCTGCCAAAGAGTTCAGGGAGGAAGCACAAGGACAGTCCCGTGACTGCCGGGCTGACCGCAGAGGACAGTGCTGGGGCCAGCGTTTGGTCCAGTAGTGGGGCCAGTGGAGGCGGCAGCAGCAGTAGCGTCACTACCCCAAAGAGTCACAGCCACAAGAGAAAAGAGCGTACGCCGCACAAACACCTTCATCACCACCACCACCGTCGCCACAGTCACTCCTCTGTAGTGGAGGATCCTCCTCCCCCACCCTTCCAGCGGCCCCCTCACCATCACTTCCCCGGCTTGACTATGAGCCTGGTCTCCCATACAGCCAGGGCCTTGGTGGGGCCAGGGGCCCTCCTGCAGAATGAGCCCCAGGACCTGAGCACCTCCAGGGGCCCCTGCCGGGCCAGCACCACCACGGCCAGAGGAAAGAGAGAGGAGGTCAGGGATGTCAGACAGGACAGGTGTCCAAAGCCTCCGGCAGCTGCAGTGGTGGGAATGGGTGACACCAGGGCCAACAAGCATCAAGTGGACGTGGCAGCAGGGACGGTGGAAGGGAGGGATTTGAGAGACATTGTATCCTGCTTAGTCGTCCCCAGACCTTGCAGGGAGGAGACGGTCTCAGTCGTACCCAGACCTAGCAGGGAGGAGACGGTCTCAGTCGTACCCAGACCTAGCAGGGAGGAGACGGTCTCAGTCGTACCCAGACCTAGCAGGGAGGAGACGGTCTCAGTCGTACCCAAGCCTAGCAGGGAGGAGACGGTCTCAGTCGTACCCAGACCTAGCAGGGAGGAGACGGTCTCAGTCGTACCCAGACCTAGCAGGGAGGAGACGGTCTCAGTCGTACCCAGACCTAGCAGGGAGGAGACGGTCTCAGTCGTACCCAGACCTAGCAGGGAGGAGACGGTCTCAGTCATACCCAGACCTAGCAGGGAGGAGACTGTCTCAGTCGTACCCAGACCTAGCAGGGAGGAGACGGTCTTAGTCGTACCCAGACCTAGCAGGGAGGAGACTGTCTCAGTAGTACCCAGACCTAGCAGGGAGGAGACGGTCTCAGTCGTACCCAGACCTAGCAGGGAGGAGACTGTCTCAGTCGTACCCAGACCTAGCAGGGAGGAGACGGTCTCAGTCGTACCCAGACCTAGCAGGGAGGAGACAGTCTCAGTCGTACCCAGACCTAGCCGGGAGGATACGGTCGAGTCTCGGACGCCGATCACTGAAAGGGTTAGTTGACTGCATTGCAGGACCCATGTCTGTAAGGAGAGAGGAGACGTTTAGTGCTGCAGTGGATTTGATAAGAAAACAGCAAACAGAAGGCAGCTGTTGTTTGATGTTCTTTCTGTGCGAGGGGCGGCAGGGTAGCCTAGTGGTTAGAGCGTTGGACTAGTAACCGGAAGGCTGCGAGTTCAAACCCCCGAGCCGACAAGGTACAAATCTGTCGTTCTGCCCCTGAACAGGCAGTTAACCCCACTGTTCCCAGGCCATCATTGAAAATAAGAATTTTTTCTTAACTGACTTGCCTGGTCAAATAAATATTGACAAACAAATAACGCAGCTTAATGAACAACCCACAACAGATTGCTTCCTGATACATTTTTACTTTTTTTTGTTGTTTTTTTTTGTCATTGTTTTGTTCTTTGTTTCTGCTTTAAACCTGTTAGTCATCCACTGCGACCCATGATCCTTTGCTCAAAGCTTACAGGACGTGGAGGACCTACACTTCCTGTATACATCATCAGCCGGAAACTATGGAATCCATGGTTTAAGATATCATTGTGAAAATGGGACTGAAACAGGGTTGTATTTGCCTAAAGCCAAGGCACCTGTCCTGTCTGGCCCTTTATAAGTGACTTGTCCATGTTGTTGTTCTGTGCTCACGTGGATAGAGGCCTATACATATGCCATGCAAGCTTCCACAGCTTCTGTTGTAGCATCCTCTTACTACCGCAGTACGCTCAGGTTGAGTCCAAAATGGCACCCGATTCCCCATTTTAATGCACAACTTATTGGGTCCTGGTCAAACAGTGTGCACTGTGTAGGGAATCGGGTGCCATTTTGCATGAAGCCTCGGTTTCTATTCATTTAGGTGACATATGTTTTCCTCAACCTATATTAAGTCTATGCGTCCCAATTGGTACCTATTCCCTATGTAGTGCACTACTTTAGACCAGGAGCCCTAAAAGTAGTGCACTACTTTAGACCAGGACCACTAAAAGTAGTGCACTAATTTAGACCAGGACCCCTAAAAGTAGTGCACTACTTTAGACCAGGACCACTAAAAGTAGTGCACTACTTTAGACCAGGACCCCTAAAAGTAGTGCACTACTTTAGACCAGGACCACTAAAAGTAGTGCACTACTTTAGACCAGGACCCCTAAAAGTAGTGCACTCCTTTAGACCAGGACCACTACATTTACATTTACATTTAAGTAGTGCACTAATTTAGACCAGGACCCCTAAAAGTAGTGCACTACATAGAGAAGAGGGTATCATTTGGGACTCACACGGAAGCTTTGAAACTAAAACACTGTTGATGCTGACAGATAACTTGCTATCTGATGGTTGAGGTGATGTAACCACAGGGTTTTAGAGGCCTAGATACACCAATGACGTGTGGTTTGATGAACGTTTGGCTACTGAAAACAGGTTTCATTTGATTTCAATGTGTTACATTTACAATCCTTTTGCCTTTTCTCGTCGTTTACTGATGTAATGGAGGCTGACTGTAGTCCCACAGATAAACAGAAGCAAATTATAGCAAATAATCATTAAAACTGTAGTTTTTTTTATTTTATTTTTTTACTATTAATGCAAATGAGATAGTACATGATCATTTGACCCAGATTCTCCTAAGTTGAAGTGTTTCCCAACAGTCAGACAGGAAGCTAAAAGCACAACCCAGGCCTTATTATAGCCAATATGCTCCATGGATTCGTCACATTTTTTGTTGTTGTCAATACCTAAGGTATCAAAACTTTTCTAATACTCAAATTACATCCCAAAGACATTATCAATAACCAAACCACATTTCTGGAGGCCACTGGAGGAAGTTATGTTGTGTGTGTGTGTGTGTGTGTGTGTGTGTGTGTGTGTGTGTGTGTGTGTGTGTGTGTGTGTGTGTGTGTGTGTGTGTGTGTGTGTGTGTGTGTGTGTGTGTGTGTGTGTGTGTGTGTGTGTGTGTGTGTGTGTGTGTGTGTGTGTGTTTCAAATAGAGGTTGGATGATTAAATATTCCAGTTTTGACGCAGCCACTGGATGCCATCACAATACTCCTCTGTGTGTGTGTGTGTGTGTGTGTGTGTGTGTGTGTGTGTGTGTGTGTGTGTGTGTGTGTGTGTGTGTGTGTGTGTGTGTGTGTGTGTGTGTGTGTGTGTGTGTGTGTGTGTGTGTGTGTGTGTGTGTGTGTGTGTGTGTGTGTGTGTGTGTGTGTGTGTGGGGATCATCGTGGGTCAATTACCACTACAACTAAGAGCGTTGAAGCGCGAGGCTCAACTTCTCCACTGTTTTGGTCCCGTGAAAAATCGAAACCAGTGCACTTGTGCAGATACTGTGTGAGAGCAATACTTGCTCATCTCAATATCTCCACTACTGTTTGTGGCAACGGCATTTAGTCAAGTCTACTTTATATTTTATGTATTCAGTTCAGTTCTAAAAAATGTATTTCAAATAGAGGTTGGATGATTAAATATTCCAATTTTGACGCAGCCACTGGATGCCATCACAATACTCCTCTGTGCGTGTGACTGCATTATCTTCTGTGCCTGCAACTGCATTCTCTTCTGTGCTCGTGGCTTCATGATACTTGCTGTGTTAGACGAGTTGCTTTCCTTTAGTTTAAAATCGCAGGTAGGAAGTCAAGAGATGTGACACAAAACAAAACATAATGCATGATAGTGATTTTAGGCGGTTTTAGGAAGTTAGAACCTACTCCATGGTCACTATAGAGGGTTTTAGGAAGTTAGAACCTACTCCATGGTCACTATAG
Organism: Oncorhynchus gorbuscha; assembly: GCF_021184085.1. Classification (NCBI taxonomy): domain Eukaryota; kingdom Metazoa; phylum Chordata; class Actinopteri; order Salmoniformes; family Salmonidae; genus Oncorhynchus; species Oncorhynchus gorbuscha. The sequence goes on along the minus strand of NC_060182.1, from coordinate 3,536,337 downwards.
AGGGTTTTAGGAAGTTAGAACCTACTCCATGGTCACTATAGAGGGTTTTAGGAAGTTAGAACCTACTCCATGGTCACTATAGAGGGTTTTAGGAAGTTAGAACCTACTCCATGGTCACTATAGAGGGTTTTAGGAAGCTAGAACCTACTCCATGGTCACTATAGAGGGTTTTAGGAAGCTAGAATGTACTCCATGGTCACTATAGAGGGTTTTAGGAAGCTAGAATGTACTCCATGGTCACTATAGAGGGTTTTAGGAAGCTAGAACGTACTCCATGGTCACTATAGAGGGTTTTAGGAAGCTAGAACCTACTCCATCGTCACTATAGAGGGTTTTAGGAAGCTAGAATGTACTCCATGGTCACTATAGAGGGTTTTAGGAAGCTAGAACCTACTCCATGGTCACTATAGAGGGTTTTAGGAAGCTAGAACCTACTCCATGGTCACTATAGAGGGTTTTAGGAAGCTAGAACCTACTCCATGGTCACTATAGAGGGTTTTAGGAAGTTAGAACCTACTCCATGGTCACTATAGAGGGTTTTAGGAAGTTAGAACCTACTCCATGGTCACTATAGAGGGTTTTAGGAAGTTAGAACCTACTCCATGGTCACTATAGAGGGTTTTAGGAAGTTAGAACCTACTCCATGGTCACTATAGAGGGTTTTAGGAAGCTAGAACCTACTCCATGGTCACTATAGAGGGTTTTAGGAAGCTAGAATGTACTCCATGGTCACTATAGAGGGTTTTAGGAAGCTAGAACGTACTCCATGGTCACTATAGAGGGTTTTAGGAAGCTAGAACCTACTCCATGGTCACTATAGAGGGTTTTAGGAAGCTAGAATGTACTCCATGGTCACTATAGAGGGTTTTAGGAAGCTAGAACCTACTCCATGGTCACTATAGAGGGTTTTAGGAAGCTATAACCTACTCCATGGTCACTATAGAGGGTTTTAGGAAGCTAGAACCTACTCCATGGTCACGATAGAGGGTTTTAGGAAGCTAGAACATACTCCATGTCCTTGGTCACTATAGAGGGTTTTAGGAAGCTATAACCTACTCCATGTCCTTGGTCACTCTCGAGGGTTTTAGGAAGCTAGAACCTACTCCATGGTCACTATAGAGGCTTTTAGGAAGTTAGAACCTACTCCATGGTGTTTTTAGGAATAAGAAACTCCATGGTCACTATAGACATTTTAGTCAGTTAGAATTTACTCCATGGTCACTATAGGGGGTTTTAGGAAGTTAGAACCTACTCCATGGTCACTATAGAGGGTTTTAGGAAGTTAGAATCTACTCTATGGTCACTATAGAGAGTTTTAGGAAGTTAGAACCTACTCCATGGTCACTATAGAGGGTTTTAGGAAGTTAGAATCTACTCTATGGTCACTATAGGGGGTTTTAGGAAGTTAGAACCTACTCCATGGTCACTATAGGGGGTTTTAGGAAGTTAGAACCTACTCCATGGTCACTATAGGGGGTTTTAGGAAGTTAGAACCTACTCCATGGTCACTATAGAGGGTTTTAGGAAGCTAGAACCTACTCCATGGTCACTATAGAGGGTTTTAGGAAGCTAGAACCTACCAGTGTTTTTAGATAAGAAATCATGCGAACAGTGACATCATAGTCAGTCAGATTTAAAACGTATGGTTGGAATTAAATCAAATCTGCAGTGAGCAGAAATCGGCATTCCTGCGCAGACAATTAGTCTACAATTTGTGTGTTGATCACAAGCAAAATTTAAATCAGTTTTGTTTCACCCCATTAACAATGTCTCACTAAATACATTAGTTTATTACATTTGTTAAAACATTCCATTTTTTCTCTTCTGGCTCAACAACAAATGTTTTCATGAATTTGACCCAACACTCAATCCCATCACTGACACAGAAGCAATTCCATAAGTGTACCGTAATAGAGCCCTGACTAGAAACACATCGTTTCTAATCTGTGCTCAGTCTTGAATATGAAAAACTTATTCTTGCACGTCAAAACTCCAGAGATCTATTTGTTATTGACTTCTTACATTGTAACATATTATGATAGTATATATTTATAATTCATTTTAAAGCAACGATATGTTAAATGTGTGAGAATATGAGAATATGTCCTATATCTACTAGAGATACAGACCCCTGTCTCTACCTGGGGAGAATATGTCCTATATCCACTAGAGATACAGACCCCTGTCTCTACCTGGGGAGAATATGTCCTATATGTACTAGAGACACAGACCCCTGTCTCTACCTGGGGAGAATATGTCCTATATCTACTAGAGATACAGACCCCTGTCTCTACCTGGGGTGAATATGTCCTATATCTACTAGAGACACAGACCCCTGTCTCTACCTGGGGAGAATGTCCTATATCTACTAGAGACACAGACCCCTGTCTCTACCTGGGGAGAATATGTCCTATCTGTCAGAGGAGGCTTTGTCCTCCTCAATAAAATAGAAAATGTAGACAAACAATAGTTTGGATGTGGCCCATATCTCTCCTCTTGCTTCGCCTCTTCCCTTGCCCTAGAGACTAATGGATAATACGAGCGCTCTTGCTCACAAAGGGCTATGAAATATCTTCAAATTCACTACAGTGCGGGGAGAAAGACCTGGTAAAGGTCTAGCGTATCAAAACAAAGCCTGACATGATCACACCATCTGCATTGTTGCAGTTTGGAAGTTTTGGTACAAGTTGACTGTTTTACTGAGTGAACCCCCAGTGACTCCAAGCACCACTGGCTATCTCTCTCTCCCCCTCTCTCTCCCCCTCTCTCTCTCATTCCCCCCTCTCTCTCCCCTCCCCCTCCCCCCCTCTCTCTCGTCCCCCCCCCCTCTTTCTTCCCCCTCCAGCTCTTTCTCTCTCTGCAGATCATCACAAGAAGCTCTTACACTACACAAATGCCCTTTCCACCCTATTGAGCCGAGCTGAGCTGAGCTGTACTGTGCTGTCTCCTATATTATCCAGTTCCAGCAACTGTGCTGGATGCGGAACTAGGTCAGTGCAATTCAGTTTGTCTCAGCTCAGCTCCGTAGTGTGAAAGGGTTTTAACAATACAAGGGTCTGACTCAGTCTTCAGTAATATGTCTCCCCTGGTCCAGAAACCTGGAGGAGGATGTGGGTCAGTCCGTTACACCAGTTTGAAGGCAAAATATGCACTTTTCATTTTCCAGTTTTAATATTTAATGAAGCAGAAATTGGATATAGTAAATATCAAAAGTAGGATGAAAAAGACGAATTGGTTACTTTCAGTGCATTCGGAAAGTATCCAGACCCCTTGACTCTTTCCACATTTTGTTACTTTACAGCCTTATTCTAAAATAGATTAAATCGTCTTTGCCCCTCATCAATCTACACCCCATAATGATGTCACAATACCCCATAATGACATCACAATACCCCATCATCATGTTACAATACCCCATAATGTTGTCACAATACCCCATAATGACATCACAATACCCCATCATGATGTTACAATACCCCCCCCCCCCATTTACATAAGTGGCTGGGCAAATAAAACCATAATTTGCAAATAAATTAATTATAAATCCTACAATGTGATTTTCTGGATTTTTTTCTCATTTTGTCTGTCATAGTTGAAGTGTACCTATGATGAAAATTACAGGCCTCTCTCATCTTTTTAAGTGGGAGAACTTGCACAATTGGTGGCTGACTAAATACTTTTTTTTAAACATTTGCTAAAATAAAAAATATAACAGATTTCGCTTTGTAATTATGGAGTAATGTGTGTAAGTATTTAATCCATTTTAGAATAAGGTTGTAACGTAACAAAATGTGGAAAAAGTCAAGGGGTCTGAATACTTTCCGAATGCACTTTATGTCTTGAACTTCTGTCATTGTGATCAGTGTGGACTTGAGGACTGGATCGAAGCTCAATGTCTCCATTACCCGGTTCACTCTGTAGGTCTGAAATGACCCGGACAGCATCGAAGCTCAATGTCTCCATTACCCGGTTCACTCTGTAGGGCTGAACTGACCCGGACAGCATCGAAGCTCAATGTCTCCATTACCCGGTTCACTCTGTAGGGCTGAACTGACCCGGACAGCATCGAAGCTCAATGTCTCCATTACCTGGGTCACTCTGTAGGGCTGACCCGGACAGCACTGACCCGGACAGCACCCGACAGCAGCTCAATGTCTCCATTACCCGGTTCACTCTGTAGGGCTGAACTGACCCGGACAGCATCGAAGCTCAATGTCTCCATTACCTGGGTCACTCTGTAGGGCTGAACTGACCCGGACAGCATCGAAGCTCAATGTCTCCATTACCCGGTTCACTCTGTAGGTCTGAACTGACCCGGACAGCATCGAAGCTCAATGTCTCCATTACCCGGTTCACTCTGTAGGTCTGTAATGACCCGGACAGCATCGAAGCTCAATGTCTCCATTACCTGGGTCACTCTGTAGGGATGTCTCCCGAACTGACCCGGACAGTTCACTCTGTAGGGCATGACCCGGACAGAAGCTCAATGTCTCCATTACCCGGTTCACTCTGTAGGGCAGAACTGACCCGACAGCACAGCATCGAAGCTCAATGTCTCCATTACCCGGTTCACTCTGTAGGTCTGAACTGACCCGGACAGCATCGAAGCTCAATGTCTCCATTACCCGGTTCACTCTGTAGGGCTGAACTGACCCGGACAGCATCGAAGCTCAATGTCTCCATTACCTGGTTCACTCTGTAGGTCTGAACTGACCCGGACAGCATCGAAGCTCAATGTCTCCATTACCTGGGTCACTCTGTAGGGCTGAACTGACCCGGACAGCATCGAAGCTCAATGTCTCCATTACCTGGGTCACTCTGTAGGGCTGAACTGACCCGGACAGCATACCCGGTTCAAGGGCTGACCCGGACAATGTATCCATTACCCGGTTCACTCTGTAGGGCCGAACTGACCCGGACAGCATCGAAGCTCAATGTATCCATTACCCGGTTCACTCTGTAGGGCTGAACTGACCTGGAATCTCCTGGTTCTGTTTCCTTTCCAGCAAGTAACCAAGACAACCCAGTACAGCTAGGCATGGTTTGACTCTGCAGTAGAATCAGGTTCAAGTGAACATTATTGCCAGTCTGACTAGCTGAGCTGCAATCTAAGGTCTAGTGCCTTGCTTTGCGGATATACATTATACACTGTATTGTGTGACAGATGTGGCCTTTGATTAAAATAATTGTATTTCTAAGGAAAGAAGTGGGTGGATAGGACAAGTCCCAGATCTGTTTGTGTTGTCTTGCCAACGTAACGACCCTAGGGATGGGTAAGACGACACAAATGGATCTGAGACCAGGCTACAATTTCACAACGAGGATCTTGCATTCCTTAAGTGAGAGTTAAGGTTAATAACAGGTTATATATATATATATATAACATATATAACAGGTTATAATGTAAATAACACATTAATAACAGATGGTTATAACACTTCAATCAGATTGTGTCTGTTTGGACTCAACTCTCACTCAGTATGTAACTCTCACTCAGTATGTAACCAACCTGTAGTTGATTGTGATGTTTGGACTCAACTCTCTGTAGTTGATTGTGATGTTTCCAACCTGTAGTTGATTGTGAACCAACCTGTAGTTGATTGTGTCTGTTTGGACTCAACTCTCACTCAGT